>NC_053165.1:123137900-123317900 GCF_016835505.1 Polypterus senegalus | reverse complement strand
CAATACGCTGCTTGTTAAAACGGATAACTCCCGCTTTACGCAAGTCTGCATGGATATTATGAACTATCGTGATTTGTTCAAGTTCTATTTAAATTTTAAATAGAAGGAATTTTTATTTAGTCGACAGAAATATCTTTGGTAGGAATGGTAAAACAGACAGGAATATTATTCCTGAATAAATCAACTCAAACCTTAAACAACTTATAATATTTTGCTCTCCATAAAAATATATCCTGTCTAAATTATACAAGTTAGAAATAAAGTAAACATTAAAAGAACAAACATTCAAATTTCTTTACTCTTATGTAATTTTATATAAAAATAAACTTAGATTTTAAATATCCCAAAAGATTTTGCTCTCCATAAAATATCCATCCATCCATCCATTTTCTAACCCGCTGAATCCGAATACAGGGTCACGGGGTCTGCTGGAGCCAATCCCAGCCAACACAGGGCACAAGGCAGGAACCAATCCTGGGCAGGGTGCCAACCCACCGCAGGACACACACAAACACACCCACACACCAAGCACACACTAGGGCCAATTTAGAATCGCCAATCCACCTAACCTGCATGTCTTTGGAGTGTGGGAGGAAACCGAGCGCTCGGAGGAAACCCACCATAAAAATATATCCTGTCAAAATTATACAAATTCAAATATGAACATGCTGCATAACAAAACCTGGAAATATAAATAAAATGTGTTCCTTTCAGCAATAACAAATCAAATCATTCAGTTGTCTTTGCTCATATGTCATTTTAGAGCTGGACGCCTGGCATCTTTTTGGCAACAAGTTCGTTTCTGTTTGGTGTGAGGTTCTGTGTTGTGGAGATTCTCAGGATGGATTGCAGGTGCTCATCAGTGAGGCGACTCCTGTGTGCTGTTTTGTTAGTCTTTATCACTGAGAAGAGCTTCTCACACAGATATGTGCTACCAAACATGCACAAGGTTCGAGCCGCATGTAGACGGACTTTTTGTTCTTCAAAGTCACCAAAGCGCCGCAAACTCAGTGCGCCAGTTTATCAGCAAAGTGCGATTTGGGAACACCGTAGTGACGACTTGGTTTAACATTACTTGGCAACAGGGAAAGTGGGGCAAATTGCACTGGTGCATTTGTGTCTCCCATAAAAGCAGCTTCACTTGAAATCACTTTGTGATTGTGCACGGTAAAACGTCCGCTGAAGTGTCAGATTCTTATTTAATTCTTCTGCTTTCTGTATCTTCTGCATTGCATTCAGGTTACCCTGATGTTTTGTCTCATAGTGCCGCCTTAGATTAAATTCTGTAATTACAGCCACATTAGCTCCACAAATGAGACACACGGGTTCAGTAAACATATACTCAGCCTCCCATCGGTTTTAAAGGCTCTATTTTCAGAATCAACTTTTCTCTTCAGCATCGTGAGCTAGCTTCGCAATAACTTGCAGCATCATAAGCTAGACTTGATTAACGCGTAAGTGTTCGCAAGGCAGCTGAAGCGCTGCATTATGGGATCTGTAGTTTATTGTGTTACCAGCGCTTCATATACCCGGCCATTAATAACAATAATACAGTATATAAAATGATCGGATATAATTACACGCTGGCCGGATGTGGCCCGCTGCCCTTGAGTTTGACACATATGGACTAAATAGAACTTGAAAAGATATATTTTTTCAAATGTGATCGCAATTCAGATAGAGTTGACGCACTACAGCCTGCATGCCTCAATAAGTCATCCTCCCTCGCTCTTACTTTTTACCGCTCATCTAATGAATACACTGAGTATGGCTTTACCAAAACAATCATTGATGGCTAATAAAGTATCCATTATTCGAGTATGTAGATCGGGATATATATATACATATATATATACCCGCGATCGCAGGAGAAGTAGTGTGTTAAAAAGCTAGAAAAGAAAAGGGAACATTTTAAAAATAACGTAACATGACTGTCAATATACAGTATTTGTTTTGTGAGTGTTACTGAGTGTTGCTGTCATCAAGGATTTGATTATCATTATTTCTTTCAATCAGGTTCAGATTTGTAGGATGTGTTGTGTTCAAGTTACATTCCGCGGTTTGTCAATCGCTGTAAAGATGACAGGTTTCATTCATCGACTTCTTACTGCATCAATAAACAGCTCTCTTCTTCTTTATCTGAGACCTGACACACTGCATGCACGGGTTTTTTACACTGTCTTCCTTTAGCGGACATTGACTTTTTCCAACGGTGCTTTGTTTCCGCAGTAGCTGGATTTATGAATATGCTTGTATGTATCAGACGCCTCATATTTTTGCTGCCTTTTCAATTGTGTAATTCGGTTTTGTTCAGCTCTTTGGAACTGTTGCTTTTATCTGTGCACCGCGCCAGTTCACGCGGAGCCACTCGTGTACATGCATCGAAGGTTCCCAGCTGTGCTGGTGCCATCTCGCTATGTCCATGGCTGTATTTAATGTTACCTTAGTCCTGGCACTTAAAACTTTCTCTCGCAGTTTCGCTGAGTTTGTGTCAAACACCACCCTGACCATCTCATCTTCCCTCCATAAGCACAGTCCTTCACCCGTGAATATTTAGTGGAGTTTGCTATTGATTGCCGCTGACGGACGGCCTTATATGGGCAGGCACTAAATTACAAACGCCAGCGGCAGCCTGTCTATGAACTTAATTTAAAGTGTAGGTTTACATCGTGCTTTGTTTCCGAAGTAGCAGAACTCATGAATATGGTTGTATATGTCACTCGCCGCTTCTTATTGTTTCGCTGCCTTCTCAATTATATAATGCATGTTTTCTTCAGCGCTTTTGAGGTCTTCCTGGTTTTCTATGTACTGCGTGATTACGTGGAGGCGTGATGATGTCACACGAAACTCCGCCCCACGGCGTTGAAGCTCATCTCCATTACAGTAAATGGAGAAAACTGCTTCCAGTTATGACCATTACGCGTAGAATTTCGATTTAAAACCTGCCCAACTTTTGTAAGGAAGCTGTAAGGAATGAACCTGCCAAATTTCAGCCTTCCACCCACACGGGAAGTTGGAGAATTAGTAGTGAGTGAGTGAGTGAGTGAGGGCTTTGCCTTTTATTAGTATATATATATATATATTTACCCCGATCTACATACGCTCAAATAGACAAACCACACGCCTTGGCGCATTGATAGAGGCTTCGCCTCTAGCGCCGACGGCCGAGGTTCGATTCCCCGAGGGGTGCACTGAGTATGTACGCTTCCCATTCATTTTACCCTCGCATCCCCTGGTTTGAGACGATGAAAAATATGCGTTAACGCAGAAAGACAGATCACCAATTGAAGCTTTATGAATAATGGATACTTTATTCGCCATCAATGATTATTTTGGTAAAGCCATTCTCAGTGTATTCATTAGATGAACGGTAAAAAAGTAAGAGCATGGGGAGGGTGACTTATTGAGGAACGCAGGCAAAACCACAATAGCACGCGGGCTCGATGTAGTGCGCGTCAACTCGATCTGAATTGCGCAATCACATTCAAAAAAATATATCTTTTCAAGTTCTATTTAGTCCATATGTGTCAAACTCAAGGCCCGCGGGCCACATACAGCCTGGCGTGTAATTATATCCGGCCCGCGAGATCATTTTATATATTATTGTTATTAATGGCCTTGGGATATGAAGCGCTGGTACCACAATAAACTACAGATCTAATAATGCAGTGCTTCAGCTGCCTTGCCGAACACTTACGACGTTAATCAAGTCTAGCTTATGATGCTGCAAGTTATTGCGAAGTCAGCCCACATGATGCCGAAGAGAAAAGTTGATTCTGAAAATAGAGCCTTTAAAACTGATGGGAGGCTGAGTATATGTTTACTGACATTGCCGTAAACCCGTGTGTCTCATTTGTGGAGCTAATGTGGCTGTAATTACAGAATTTAATCTAAGACGGCACTATGAGACAAAACATCAGGATAACCTGAAAGACCTGAATGCAATGCAGAAGATACAGAAAGCAGAAGAGTTAAAGAAGAATCTGACACTTCAGCAGATGTTTTTACCCGTGCAAAATCACAAAGGGATTTCAAGTGAAGCTGCTTTTATGGGAGACACAAATGCACCAGTGCAACTTGCCCCACTTTCCCTGTTGCCAAGTAATGTTGAACCAAGTCGGCACAACAGTGTTCCCAAATACGCACTTTGCTGATAAACTGAGCTCACTGTGCACTGAGTTCGCACGGCACTTTGGTGACTTTGAAGAACAAAAAAAGAATTTTGAGTTGTTTCGCAACCCATTTGCAGTCAATGTGAAAACTGCACCTGTGCAGATTCAGATGGAGGTGATTGAGCTGCAGTTTAATGGCACACGTCCAGCTCTGATAAAATGACATATGAGCAAAGACAACTGAATGGTTTGATTTGTTATTGCTGAAAAGAACAAATTTTATTTATATTTCCAGGTTTTGTTATGCACCATGTTCATATTTGAATTTGTATAATTTTGACAGGATATATTTTATGGAGAGCAAAATCTTTTGGGATATTTAAAATTTAAGTTTATTTTTTATATAAAATTACATAAGAGTAAAGAAATTTGAATGTTCTTTTAACTTTTACTTTATTTCTAACTTGTATAATTTAGACAGGATATATTTTTATGGAGAGCAAAATATTATAAGTTATTTAAGGTTTGAGTTGATTTATTCTGGAATAATATTCCTGTCTGGTTTTATTCATATTTATGTTCAAAAAAGTTAAGTTTTAAAAGTTTAGTTTTAGTGTGTTCAATAAATGTTTATCCTGTTTGGCCCGCGACCTAAAGTGTGTATTGGATTTTGGCCCCCTGTGCAATTGAGTTTGACACCCCTGATTTAGTCGACACAAATATCTTTGGTTGGAATGTAAGGCAAATTTACTCTTTACATTTGTATGATGAAGAGAAATTTATGCAATGATGCCTACATTTAACTTACATTCCTACAAAAGATATTTCTGTCGACTACATAAAAATTCCTTCTATTTAAAATTTAAATAGAACTTGAACAGATACGATAGTCATACGTTTTAACAAACAGCATATTGCACTGATACAAAATAGCCTGCCCATTTAATTATTTAGGAATGGATAAATAAATTAATATTTTGTACAAATAATGTTTTTCATTTTTCTTCCTTGATGGATTCTGCCACCCCCAACAGCAGTTGCTCGCACCCCAAAGAGTGTATATATATATATATAATGTGTGTGTATATGTATATATGATCATTTTTTAGTATGCGAATGTGTTGTCTATGCAGCGTAAATATATATACAAATACATAAACACATATACTTAGATATACACATATATACATACATATACACAAATACACATATATATATATATATATATACACACATACATATATATATACACATAGATATACACACATATATATATATATATATATACACATATATACAGTGGTGTGAAAAACTATTTGTCCCCTTCCTGATTTCTTATTCTTTTGCATGTTTGTCACACCAAATGTTTCTGATCATCAAACACATTTAACTATTAGTCAAATATAACACAAGTAAGCACAAAATGCAGTTTTTAAATGAAGGTTTTATTATTTAGGAGAAAAAAATCCAAACCTACATGGCCCTGTGTGAAAAGTAATTGCCCCTTGTTAAAAAAATAACCTAACTGTGGTGTATCACACCTGAGTTCAATTTCCGTATCCACCCCCAGGCCTGATTACTGCCACACCTGTTTCAATCAAGAAATCACTTAAATAGGAGCTGGCTGACACAGAGAAGTAGACCAAAAGCGCCTCAAAAACTAGACATCATGCCAAGATCCAAAGAAATTCAGGAACAAATGAGAACAGAAGTAATTGAGATCTATCAGTCTGGTAAAGGTTATAAATCCATTTCTAAAGCTTTGGGACTCCAGCGAACCACAGTGAGAGCCATTATCCACAAATGGCAAAATATGGAACAGTGGTGAACCTTCCCAGGAGTGGCCGGCCGACCAAAATTACCCCAAGAGCGCAGAGACGACTCATCCGAGAGTTCACAAAAGACTCCAGGACAACGTCTAAAGAACTGCAGGCCTCACTTGCCTCAATTAAGGTCAGTGTTCTCAACTTCACCATAAGAAAGAGACTGGGCAAAAACGGTCTGCATGGCAGATTTCCAAGACGCAAACCACTGTTAAGCAAAAGAACATTAGGGCTCGTCTCAATTTTGCTAAGAAACATCTCAATGATTGCCAAGACTTTTGGGAAAATACCTTGTGGACTGATGAGACAAAAGTTGAACTTTTTGGAAGGCAAATGTCCCGTTATATCTGGCATAAAAGGAACACAGCATTTCAGAAAAAGAACATCATACCAACAGTAAAATATGGTGGTGGTAGTGTGATGGTCTGGGTTTGTTTTGCTGCTTCAGGACCTGGAAGGCTTGCTGTGATAGATGGAACCATGAATTCCACTGTCTACCAAAAATCCTGAAGGAGAATGTCCGGCCATCTGCTCGTCAACTCAAGCTGAAGCGATATTGGGTGCTGCAACAGGACAATGACCCAAACACACCAGCAAATCCACCTCTGAATGGCTGATGAAAAACAAAATGAAGACTTTGGAGTGGCCTAGTCAAAGTCCAGACCTGAATCCAATTGAGATGCTATGGCATGACCTTAAAAAGGCGGTTCATGCTAGAAAACCCTCCAATAAAGTTACAACAATTCTGCAAAGATGAGTGGGCCAAAATTCCTCCAGAGAGCTGTAAAAGACTCATTGCAAGTTATCGCAAACGCTTGATTGCAGTTATTGCTGCTAAGGGTGGCCCAACCAGTTATTAGGTTCAGGGGGCAATTGATTTTTCACACAGGGCCATGTAGGTTTGGATTTTTTTCTCCCTAAATAATAAAAACCATCATTTAAAAACTGCATTTTGTGTTCACTTGTGTTATATTTGACTAATGGTTAAATGTGTTTGATGATCAGAAACATTTTGTGTGACAAACATGCAAAAGAATAAGAAATCAGGAAGGGGGCAAATAGTTTTTCACACCACTGTATATGTATATATGTATTTATATGTATTTATATGTATATATTTATGTATATATATGTATATATGTATGTATATGTATGTATATATATGTATATACTGTGTATATATATGTGTATATACTGTGTGTGTGTGTATATATATATATATATATATATATATATGTATATGTATATATATATGTATATGTGTGTGTATATGTATAGGTATGTATATATATATGTGTGTATGTGTATATATATGTATATATATATGTTTATGTATTTGTATATATATACGCTGCATAGACGACACATTCGCATACTAAAAAATGATCAGCTGAATGAATTCTACAAACACATCAACACAATATTCCTTGCAATCCAATTCACCATGGAAAAAGAAATGAACCGACACATCAGCTTCCTGGACATCAGCATTGAAATAAATAATGACACCACCCAGACCACAAGTGTTTACCTTAAAGAATACTACACAGACAGCATCCACCCTGTATCTCATAAACGGAGCTGTGTTAAAAGTCTATTCAGAAGAGTCCACACCCATTGTAAAACGAAAGAGACAAAAATTAATGAAAGACGATGGATACTCAAAAACATTCATTAATCGAAGCTTACACAGAAGACGCCAAAAAACTCGGCAAACAATCGACTTGAATCAGAATGCCCACCCCACCTGGCACTCACTCCCTTATCACCACAAGGTGTCTGAAGGTGCAGCACGAATCCTGGCCAGGTCAGGCGTCAGAATAGCACACAAACCCACGAACAATCTGCGCATAGTCCTCTTCAATGCTAAAAACAAATCGACAGCAGAAACACGAAACACAGTTTATAGCATTCCATGCAGTTATTGCTCAGTGGTATACATAGGACAAACATCAAAAAGAATCGCAACACGTATACAGGAACATCGCAACGCCGTCAGAAGAAAGGACTCACGATCATTGATCTATACGCACACTAAATCAACACGACATACATGTAACTGGGACAATGTACAAGTAAAATTTAAAGCCATTGCTAAAAGTGCCAGAGAGCTGGCTTAATCTTAGATATCAAATGAGAACGCCATCAACAGACACTTGGACATAAATCCAGCATATGCAAACTTAAGAAGAACATGTTCGTAATAAACAAAACTTTACACCCAATAAACCCCCTCCCCCCTTTCCTGATCACACTGACTTAGCCACTCCCCGTCCCCCAACAACATAATTTTTGCTATATATTGCCTTTGATTCTTGAAGTCTAAGCATTATCCTCTGATGAAGACCCCTGGCAGGGGTTGAAAGCTCAGGAATAAAAACTACTTTATGATACGTGATTCATTTTTTCTCCCTTTGTGGATCTCCAGCTGCAAATATGCAAACCGTATCACAAACCTTCTCTTCCATATATATATGTATGTATGTGCATCAAATTTGAGAGAGAGGTTGGGAGTTAGCTCTGATAGCTACCAGTGTAATTAAAACCAAGGTTAAAAAAAATCTGGTATTCCCAGGGATTTGATAAACATTGGAATGTAAACAAGCCTATTATTGGGATTGACCTGTGGCAGTGCTATGTCGAGGACTTCAGTTCCCAGCAGGCAGCAGGAGAGTACAGGGACCGACAGAATTATGGCACACTCCCTAAAGGAAGTTGCCATTCAGTGGGAAATAGTCAAGAATTGAACTGCTGTGGTAATTGACATTCCAATTAATATCGGGTATTTTGCACACTGGTTAAAACCACTTCTTAGATGCTTTCCATTATGACCTTTGTGATATTTTGTAAGCACTGAGTAAAGTGAAAATAAAAAGCTATACATATTTAGGGCACTGCTTTCATAAGAGTCAAGTGTAACAGGACTAGTATATTTCTGCTTTACTATAGTACATTTAGTGCATTTTCACCAGTGCTTATGCACAGATCTTCTGATGGGGAATCAAGCTTGTCAGACTGTAGGACACTTACTGCTGTGTGACCAAAAATTCCTATGTTGAACTCTTGTGCTTAATAGTAATTTAATAATTGATGCACTGTAGTTAGGCCCTGTTCTCAATTTTTGTTACTGGTGCGTTATGTCTTAATAAGAGCAAACAAAACATTTGTTAAAGTCTTGTTACATAATAGTAATTAATAGCCATGGACTAGGTAGCCCTGTTCTAAAGTGTTACTGTTGTATTAATACAAATTGTAGACATAAATGTTATCTTTAGCTATAAACAAATCTTTTTGATGTGTGTTGCGTTTTTAGGCAGCACTACTTCATGATACAGTGGAAGACACAGAGACCAGCTTTGATGAGTTAGATGGAAAGTTTGGAGCAACAGTGGCAAGGATTGTTCAAGAAGTAACAGATGACAAGATGCTGCCAAAACAGGAGAGGAAGCAACAGCAAATCTTGAAAGCACCACTGTGTAGTCACCAAGCCAAACTTGTGAAATTGGCAGACAAGCTATATAATTTAAGAGATCTCAACCGAAGCACTCCTGTAGGTAAGATAAATGTAATTCCATATTTAATTTTGTTTTAACTTTGAATAAATTTTTTTTTCTGATTCAAGTGAGCACATGGCCAGGTCAGCAGCTGATTTAAAATGTTCCCCACGTCAACCAGAGAGTGATAGACGCATTACACAGGAAGTGTGCGCACTTTCAGTAGAACTGGCAGCGGACAACCATTCTCTGACTGATCTCAAAAATCTGTATATACAGTATATATATTTACACTAGCTGTGTTACCCTGCTTTGTTTGTGAAATTTACTAAAACATTGAACTTCTGTGTGCTTTATTGCTGAGGGTAAATCGAATGTATCAGAAGTCATGGCTCTCCATCCATTTATCCTCCTCCTTCTCAGACACATGGAAGGAAGAGCGTTAACAAAGGAGTTGTTGATATTTGTGGTAGAGAGGGTGCACAATCCTCAATCACACCACTTTGCTTCCTGTCGAGACTCCAAGTGGCAAGCGGTATGCAGGATGATGAGAAACGACACAAACTTGCAGAACTTTGGATGGACCCTTGGTGGGACTGGGGGGTTGGTGGGATGGTTTGTTTGTGATGGCTGATTCAGTCTCAGTCAGGACCTCAACTCTGACCTTGCCTCCCAGGGTGTCCCTACCAAGAGTACACGACTCAGGAATTTTGATCATGCAGACCATTCCGCCACTGACTTAGTGGAGGAGTATCAGAGGTGCCATGAAAGTAACTGAGTGCTTTTCTATATACAATATTTCTTTTGGTTTTTTTTTTTCCTTCTAGGGGTTCAGTGAAGCTCTTTACTCTTGGACATGCTACTTACAATTTCACATAAGTAAAATTCCTGCAATAGATCAATTCTTATTCTTCCTAGCCATTTGGCTTTTGTTGATGGTCATTGCAAATCATAATTTTAGAGTAACAGGTAATTAGTAGCTTTTTTGGGTATAAATACAATTTTACCATGTAGCACATTATGTAAAAATGGTTGCTTCAATCAGATTTGAATGTGATGCTTTGATTTGTAATCTTATACTATTACAAAGTTTTGAAGGGTTTAGATCAAAAGCAATATACACTCATCTAAAGGATTATTAGGAACACCATACTAATACGGTGTTTGACCCCCTTTCGCCTTCAGAACTGCCTTAATTCTACATGGCATTGATTCAACAAAGTGCTGAAAGCATTCTTTAGAAATGTTGGCCCATATTGATAGGATAGCATCTTGCACTTGATGGAGATTTGTGGGATGCACATCCAGGGCACGAAGCTCCCGTTCCACCACATCCCAAAGATGCTCTATTGGGTTGAGATCTGGTGACTGTGGGGGCCATTTTAGTGAACTCATTGTCATGTTCAAGAAACCAATTTGAAATGAATCGAGCTTTGTGACATGGTGCATTATCCTGCTGGAAGTAGCCATCAGAGGATGGGTACATGGTGCTCATGAAGGGATGGACATGGTCAAAAACAATGCTCAGGTAGCCCGTGGCATTTAAATGATGCCCAGTTGGCACTAAGGGGCCTAAAGTGTGCCAAGAAAACATCCCCCACACCATTACACCACCACCACCAGCCTGCACAGTGGTAACAAGGCATGATGGATCCATGTTCTCATTCTGTTTACGCCAAATTCTGACTCTACCATTTGAATGTCTCAACAGAAATCGAGACTCATCAGACTAGGCAACATTTTTCCAGTCTTCAACTGTCCAATTTTGGTGAGCTCGTGCAAATTGTAGCCTCTTTTTCCTATTTGTAGTGGAGATGAATGGTACCCGGTGGGGTCTTCTGCTGTTGTAGCCCATCCGCCTCAAGGTTGTGCGTGTTGTGGCTTCACAAATGCTTTGCTGCATACCTCGGTTGTAACGAGTGGTTATTTCAGTCAAAGTTGCTCTTCTATCAGCTTGAATCAGTCGGCCCATTCTCCTCTGATCTCTAGCATCAACAAGGCATTTTCGCCCACAGGACTGCCGCATACTGGATGTTTTTCCCTTTTCACGCCATTCTTTGTAAACCCTAGAAATGGTTGTGCGGGAAAATCCCAGTAACTGAGCAGATGTTCTTTTTCTGAAATGCTGTGAGTTCCTTTTACGCCAGATGTAACGGGACATTTGCCTTCCAAAAAGTTCAACTTTTGTCTCATCAGTCCACAAGGTATTTTCCCAAAAGTCTTGGCAATCATTGAGATGTTTCTTAGCAAAATTGAGACGAGCCCTAATGTTCTTTTGCTTAACAGTGGTTTATGCCTTGGAAATCTGCCATGCAGGCCGTTTTTGCCCAGTCTCTTTCTTATGGTGGAGTCGTGAACACTGAGCTTAATTGAGGCAAGTGAGGCCTGCAGTTCTTTAGACGTTGTCCTGGGGTCTTTTGTGACCTCTCGGATGAGTCGTCTCTGCGCTCTTGGGGTAATTTTGGTCGGCCGGCCACTCCCTAAGGTTCACCACTGTTCCATGTTTTTGCCATTTGTGGATAATGGCTCTCACTGTGGTTCGCTGGAGTCCCAAAGCTTTAGAAATGGCTTTATAACCTTTACCAGACTGATAGATCTCAATTACTTCTGTTCTCATTTGTTCCTGAATTTCTTTGGATCTTGGCATGATGTCTAGCTTTTGAGGTGCTTTTGGTCTACTTCTCTGTGTCAGGCAGCTCCTATTTAAGTGATTTCTTGATTGAAACAGGTGTGGCAGTAATCAGGCTTGGGGTTGGCTACGGAAATTGAACTCAGGTGTGATACACCGCAGTTAGGTTATTTTTAACAAGGGGCAATTACTTTTTCACACAGGGCCATGTAGGTTTGGATTTTTTCTCCCTAAATAATAAAAATCATCATTTAAAAACTGCATTTTGTGTTTACTTGTGTTATATTTGACTAATGGTTAAATGTGTTTGATGATCAGAAACATTGTGTGTGACAAACATGCAAAAGAATAAGAAATCAGGAAGAGTGCAAATAGTTTTTCACACCACTGTATGTATGTATGTATGTATGTATGTATATATATGTATATATATATATATGTATATATATATATATATATATATATATACACACATACACACACACACACACACACATATACATACATATAAATATACATATATATATATATATATATATATAGATATACATACATATATATATATATATATATATATATATATACACACACACACCTCAACATATATATATATACATATACATACACACATACATATAGATATATAGATATAGATCTACACATATATACAGTGGGTACGGAAAGTATTCAGGCCCCCTTTTTTCACTCTTTATTATTATATTGCAGCCATTTGCTAAAATCATTTAAATTAATTTTTTTCCTCATTAATGTACACACAGCACCCCCATATTGACAGACAAAAAAAAAGAATTTTTTAAATTGTTGCAGATTTATTAAAAAAGAAAAACTGAAATATCACATGGCTCTAAGTATTCAGACCTTTTGCTCAGTATTTAGTAGAAGCACCCTTTTGAGGTAATACAGCCATGAGTCTTCTTGGGAAAGATGCAACAAGGTTTTCCCACCTGGATTTGGGGATCCTCTGCCATTCCTCCTTGCAGATCCTCTCCAGTTCTGTCAGGTTGGATGGTAAACGTTGGTGGACAGCCATTTTTAGGTCTCTCCAGAGATGCTCAATTGGGTTTAAATCAGGGCTCTGGCTGGGCCATTCAAGAACGGTCACAGAGTTGTTGTGAAGCCACTCCTTCGTTATTTTAGCTGTGTGCTTAGGGTCATTGTCTTGTTGGAAGGTAAACCTTCGGCCCAGTTTGAGGTCCTTAGCACTCTGGAGAAGGTTTTTGTCCAGGATATTCCTGTACTTGGCCGCATTCATCTTTCTCTCGATTGCAACCAGTCGTCCTGTCCCTGCAGCTGAAAAACACCCCCACAGCATGATGCTACCACCGCCATGCTTCACTGTGGGGATTGTATTGGACAAGTGATGAGCAGTGCCTGGTTGTCTCCACACATACCACTTAGAATTAAGGTCAAAAAGTTCTATCTTGGTCTCATCAGACCAGAGAATCTTATTTCTCACCATCTTAGAGTCCTTCAGGTGTCTTTTAGCAAACTCCATGCGGACTGTCATGTGTCTTGCAAGGAGGAGAAGCTTCCGACAGGCCACTCTGCCATAAAGCCCTGACTAGTGGAGGGCTGCAATGATGGTTGACTTTCTACAACTTTCTCCCATCTCCTGGCTGCATCTCTGGAGCTCAGCCAAAGTGATCTTTGGGCTCTTCTCTCCCGGTAGCTCAGCTTGGCCGGATGGCCAGCTCTAGGAAGGGTTCTAGTCGTCCCAAATGTCTTCCATTTAAGGATTATGGAGGCCACTGTGCTCTTGGGAACCTTAAGTGCAGCAGAAGTTTTTTTGTAACCTTGGCCAGATCTGTGCCTTGCCACAATTCTGTCTCTCAGCTCTTCAGGCAGTTTCTTTGACCCTTTGACCTCATGATTCTCATTTGCTCTGACATGCATTGTGAGCTGTAAGGTCTTATATAGACAGGTGTGTGGCTTTCTTAATCAAGTCCAATCAGTATAATCAAACACAGCTGGACTCAAATGAAGGTGATCTCATGGATGATCAGAAGAAATGGAAAGCACCTGAGTTAAATATATGAGTGTCACAGCAAAGAGTCTGAATACTTAGGACCATGTGATATTTCAGTTTTTCTTTTTTAATAAATCTGCAACAATTTCAAAAATTATTTTTTTGTCTGTCAATATGGGGTGCTGTGTGTACATTAATGAGGAAAAAAATTAATTTAAACGATTTTAGCAAATGGCTGCAATATAACAAAGAGTGAAAAATTGAAGGGGGTTTGAATACTTTCCGTACCCACTGTATATACATATCTATATATATATATATATATATATATATATATATATATATATATATATATATATATATATATATATATATATATACTGTATTATAGCAAAATCCTTCATGCTGACGAAGAACTGCTTTTAAATTTTTATTAAGAAGAAAAGAAAACCTTTTTAAACTAAGGGAAAATATACCAATAACTATCTGTTAAGGATCTCTTTGTATACCACGTTATCAGTTCAGCACTCTGGTTGTAATATGACCAAGCTGTGCACTGAGATTACTTTTGAGAATGCAACGTATAGGTTTGTCCAGGAGAAAAGCAATGTTGCCTCATATCAATGGCAACCTTTTGTAGGGTCTGTCCCTGAGACTTATTAATTGTCATCGCGAAGCAGAGCCTTACTGGAAATTTGAGGCATTTCAATTGAAATGGGAGATCAGAGGGTATAACGGTGATGCAAGGAATACATTCAGAGTGTGGCGCTCTGCTGTTTTTTTGTGTAGCTACCTTCACACAGCTTCTCCGCTGCTTTATAAACGATCGCCATATAAGGCCGTCGTTCCTCCTTGCTTCGCGGTTCTGTACTGTTTTATTGTTCGTTTATTACGATTATTATAGTTATTGTGTAGCTATTCGAGACTTACTTTACTGTTCAGGTACCCATTTCCTTTATTTAATCCACGGCTTGTACGCTATTTTTTGTTCGTTTTTTTTACGATTATAGATATTTATTGATTCCCTTCTTTAGCTGACTGCCTGCTCTTATAAGGCGCTCCACTGTTTTTTTGTGAAGCAGCCTTTACACAGCTTCTCCGCTGTTTTATAAACGAACGACATATAAAGCCATCCTTTTTCCTTGCTTTGCCAATGAAGCTGCCTTTTTATTTAATCCACGGGTTCTCTGCTGTTTTATTGTTCATTTATTACGATTATTGTAGTTCTCTTTATATATCATGTTGTCAGTTCAGCACTCTGATTGTAATATGACGAATTAAAATGGGAGATCAGAGGGTATAAAGGGGATGCGAGGAATACATTGAGTGTGGAGAAACTCTAGAGACACCGTGTGTATTAACTTGTGGATTTTTCTGTGAGTATTTGGTGGCAGCGTGACGAAGTTGCTTCCGCAAGACCGCGTTAGCTGTGGAGCTCAGCTCGGAGCATATTCTTTTCCTACCTTGTCAATTGTGTAATGCGTTTTTTTAAACAGGTTTGATGCATGGAAGTGATCACTCGTACTGTGTTCAGTCAGTTCACGTGAGCTGCTCTCTTGTGTGATGTTGCGATGTCCACGGCTTTATTTAATGTTAGCTAAGACCTGGCACTTAAAAGTTTCTCGCTACAGCAATTTTAACTCCGTTACAAAGTGATCCAAAGTCTCGTTTATACCTTGTGTCTTCTCATTAAACTTGTATCTCGCGAATAAAGTATTCGCCGTTTTTCTTCAGCGCTCTTTGGGAGCTCTCTCTTCTTTTCTCTGTACTGCGGTCACAGTCAGTTCACGTGATTACGTGGGAGGCGTGATGTCACACACAGCTCCGCCCCCACGGCCATCGAGCTAAAGTCCATTACAGTATATGGAGAAAAATAGGTTCCAGTTATGACCATTACACGTAGAATTTCAAAATGAAACCTGCCCAACTTTTGTAAGTAAGCTGTAAGGAATGAGCTTGCCAAATTTCAGCCTTCTACCTACACGGGAAGTTGGAGAATTAGTGATGAGTGAGTGAGTGAGGGCTTTGCCTTTTATTAGTATAGATACACCCATTTTACTGACAGCACAATAACTGAGACCTGTTGTCTTATGAAATTTAATGGGCAAAGTCATGTAACACAGCATGGAAAAGATAGAAGGGATGAAACAAGTATTTGCTTTAAATTACAAAGAGTCTGCTTCTCAAGTTGCTGTAGTAGCTGGCATCATTAGCAGATATGAATTTATGAGCTTAAGAATAGGATAGCTGACCTGTTTTGCAATTGAGAGCTGAAGGAACTTGCCTAGATGTCCTTTCGATGTAGTATATATAATATATTCTTAGGTGGTGTGAAAGGGGAATCCATTTCAGAGAATTATGGAAAAGATGCAGATGGAACTAAGTTGTGCATAAATGATGTACAGTATTCTCAAATCTTCCTAAACAAATTAGGGATCACAGAGTGTGCCTGACCTTTCCCAGCAGCTATACAAAACAAAACAATTTATTTTTGTATAGCAAACAATCACACAAGAAGTGCCGCAATGGACTTCAACAGGCCCAGCCTTTTGAAAGCCCCCCAGCCTTGACTCTATAAGAAAACAAGGAAAAACACAAAAAAAATCCCTTGTAGGGAAAAAAATGGAAGAAACCTTGGGAAAGGCAGTTCAAAGAGAGACCCCTTTCCAGGTAGGTTGGGAGTGCAGTGGGTGTCAAAAAAGGGGGTCAATACAATACACAGAACACAAGTAATTCTTAATACAATAAATATAATAGTGCAATAGAAATATTACAAGTACAGAGCAGAATTCAACAGTTGATGATATTGCATAATGCACTTTGGATTTGTTCAGAGTCCTGGAGACCTCCGCCATCAAGCTGCCTCCCCCTATTGGCCATTCCACAGCTGAGTCAGTGCTGGGTCAGCCAGTCCGATGGAAGGACCCCTGTACCCGATGATTCCTGCAATCCTACATTAGAGATGACTTTACCTTAGGCAGGCAAAACAACTTGGCAGGTGGGCAGTGGCACCAAATGCCACTTTTGATTACTGAGAAGAGACGCAGAATAGGTAAGGGTTACTAACAAATTATAACTATCATATTACTTATGTTTTACTGCTAATGACTAGCAACAGAGATGCAGTCTGTACAGTTAATCAGCTCTACTCGGCATATGCTAAACTGAAATAGTGAGTCTTCAGCCGGCATTTGAAAGCTGAGACCGAAGGGGCATCTCTTATAGTAGCAGGCAAACAATTCCACAGTTTACGGGCCTTGTAACTAAAAGCTTGACCTCTCACTGTTGTTTTATTAATCCTTGAAAATAATAAGCAGACTGGTTTGTAAGTCGTGATAAGGTCAGATAAATAAGCCGTATTTTTGCCATTTAACACTTTAAAGTGTAAAAGCAGGATTTTGAAATCTGCCCTAATGATAGATCCCAGTGGAAGCATGTGAAATGAAAACAGTAAAGGTTTCAGTACTGAGCCCTGCAAGACACCTTATCTCAGTTCTGTGTATAATGATGGAGTACTGTTGGCACATTTCTGTATGTATTCTGTACTCTCGCCAACACCCCCAGGGGCCTGCACTACGCGTCAGCCTTTTCGCGTCTCTGCCGCTCGTGTATGTGGATTTCACTTTCACCAAACAACAAATCTTTTAATTCTTGCAGATACGCCTCTTCGTTGGGAAGAAATGCTACTTTTCCCAGATGGCAGCACAAATTGAACGATCTACAAGTCTCTGACTTAAAGTTTAAATCTGAACAATATATTCAATCTCTTTTTGCTGTTCCATTATTTCACCGAGTAATATTTTCCGTTTGTTTGTGCTAATGCGGTCTTTACTATAATTTTTTTTAGAGACTTTGGATTTTAGTACTTTCATTATCTCTTACCCACTCTGCATCTGTAATTCGCCAACGTTTTTGATTTATTTACGACATTCTACTTTGTCATCTACTCTTTGTCTTTTACGAGGTGTGGCAGAAAAGTAATGAGACTGATTTTTTATTTACCAAAGTTTTTATTTTTTTCAAACATCAATGTTATCCCTTCAAAGTAGTTCCCTTGGGCAGCTACACACCGATGGAGACGTTGTTCCCACTGTTGGTAGCAGCGCTGGAAGTCTTCAACCGGTATGGTCTTCAGCATGTCCGTTACACTCTTTTGGATTTTTTCTAAAGTCCCGAAATGACATTATTTGAGGACATTTTTCAGTTTAGGAAAAAGTCACACGGACTGAGGTCAGGTGAATAAGGGGGCTGGGGAACCACAGGAATGCCTTTTGAGGTCAAAAATTCTGTTATGGAGAGGGCAGTTTTTCGGCACCATTTTGGCACAGACCTTTTGCATGTGCAAATGTTCAGTCAAAATTTGATGAACGGTAAATCTGTTCAAATTTAATTGTTCACTCAACATTCTTAATGTTAAACGACGGTCTGATCTCACAAGAGTGTTCACACATTCGATGTTTTCATTGGTTTTCGAAGTTGAAGTCCTCCCTGAACGGTGTTCATCTTCAACGTGTTTTCTGCCATCCAAAAATGATTTGTGCCAGCGAAAAACTTGAGCTCGGGATAAAGAATGTTCCCCATAGGCCTGTTTTAACTTTTCAAACGTCACACTTACCGTTTAATGGCACAAAGTTGCTCCAAATTCCGATGTTCCATTTTGCGTGACACACAACCAAAAACACAACTTCGCTAATAGCAGTCACAAAAATCACGTAGTTAACGGAAGGAGTTGAAACTCGCACTGAGCTATGGGAGGGTACTGATACACGTGCTCTATTAAGGACAACAGTGCAGCATTGCCAGATCGCTTGCAGTGTTGCCAGTCTCATTACTTTTCTGCCACACCTCGTATTTCCAGCTTCAGGCATGGTTAAATCTCTTGGCACAAAGTCTCGTCTCATGGGACGTGAAAGTATCTCTGAAAAAGTCATGTCTTATCCCATGCTAAAAAATATATAAAATGTGTGTGTGTGTGTGTGTGTATATGTATGTATGTATGTATATATATATATACAGGTGCCGGTCATAAAATTAGAATATCATGAAAAAGTTGATTTATTTCAGTAATTCTATTCAAAAGTGAAACTTGTATATTAGATTCATTCATTACACACAGAGGGATGCATTTCAAATGTTTATTTCTTTTAATTTTGATGATTATAACTGACAACTAATGAAAGACCCAAATTCAGTATCTCGGAAAATTAGAATATTGTGAAAAGGTTCAATATTGAAGAGATCTGGTGCCACACTCTAATCAGCTAATTAACTCAAAACACCTGCAAAAGCCTTTAAATGGTCTCTCAGTCTAGTTCTGTAGGCTACACAATCATGGGGAAGACTGCTAACTTGACAGTTGTCCAAAAGACGACCATTGACACCAAGGAGGGCAACACACAAAAGGTCATTGCTAAAGAGGCTGGCTGTTCACAGAGCTCTGTGTCCAAGCACATTAATAGAGAGGCGAAGGGAAGAATAAGATGCGGTAGAAAAAAGTGTACAAGCAATAGGGATAACCACACCCTGGAGAGGATTGTGAAACAAAACCTATTCAAAACTGTGGGGGAGATTCACAAAGAGTGGACTGCAGCTGGAGCTGGAGCAGCTGGAGTCAGTGCTTCAAGAACCACCATGCACAGATGTATGCAAGACATGGCTTTCAGCTGTCGTATTCCTTGTGTCAAGCCGCTCTTGAACAAGAGACAGTGTCAGAAGCGTCTCGCCTGGGCTAAAGACAAAACTGCTGCTGACTGGTCCAAAGTTATGTTCTCTGATAAAAGTAAACTTTGCATTTCCTTTGGAAATCATTGTCCCAGAGTCTGGAGGAAGAGAGGAGAGGCACAGAATCCACGTTGCTTGAGGTCCAGTGTAAAGTTTCCACAGTCCGTGATGGTTTGGGGTGCCATGTCATCTGCTGGTGTTGGTCCATTGTGTTTTCTGAGGTCCAAGGTCAACGCAGCCGTCTACCAGGAAGTTTTAGAGCACTTCATGCTTTCTGCTGCTGACGAACTTTATGGAGATGCAGATTTCATTTTCCAACAGGACCTGGCACCTGCACAAATTGCCAAAACTACCAGTACCTGGTTTAAGGACTATGGTATCCCTGTTCTTGATTGGCCAGCAAACTCGCCTGACCTTAACCCCATAGAAAATCTATCGGGTATCTTGAAGAGGAAGATGCAATATGCCAGACCCAACAATTCAGAAGAGCTGAAGGCCACTATCAGAGAGCAACATGGGCTCTCATAACACCTGAGCAGTGCCACAGACTGATCGACTCCATGCCACGCCACATTGCTGCAGTAATCCAGGCCAAAGGAGCCCCAACTAAATATTGAGTGCTGTACATGCTCATACTTTTCATGTTCATACCTTTCAGTTGGCCGACATTTCTAAAAAATCCTTTTTTTGCATTGGTCTTAATTGATATTCTAATTTTCTGAGATACTGAATTTGGGACTTTAATTAGTTGTCAGTTATAATCATCAAAATTAAAAGAAATAAACATTTGAAATACATCAGTCTGTGTGTAATGAATGAATCTAATATACAAGTTTCTCTTTTTGAATGGAATTACTGAAATAAATCAACTTTGTCATGATATTCTAATTTTATGACCGGCACCTGTGTGTGTGTGTATATATATATATATATATATATATATATATATATACACAGTGCATCCGGAAAGTATTCACAGCGCATCACTTTTTCCGCATTTTGTTATGTTACAGCCTTATTCCAAAATGGATTAAATTCATTTTTTTCCTCAGAATTCTACACACAACACCCCATAATGACAACATGAAAAAGTTGACTTGAGGTTTTTGCAAATTTATTAAAAATAAAAAAATTGAGAAATCACATGTACATAAGTATTCACAGCCTTTGCTCAATACTTTGTCGATGCATCTTTGGCAGCAATTACAGCCTGAAGTCTTTTTGAATATGATGCCACAAGCTTGGCACACCTATCCTTGGCCAGTTTGGCCAATTCCTCTTTGCAGCACCTCTCAAGCTCCACCAGGTTGAATGGGAAGCGTCGGTGCACAGCCATTTTAAGATCTCTCCAGAGATGTTCAATCAGATTCAAGTCTGGGCTCTGGCTGGGCCACTCAAGGACATTCACAGAGTTGTCCTGAAGCCACTCCTTTGATATCTTGGCTGTGTGCTTAGGGTCGTTGTCCTGCTGAAAGATGAACCGTCGCCCCAGTCTGAGGTCAAGAGCGCTCGGGAGCAGGTTTTCATCCAGGATGTCTCTGTAAATTGCTGCAGTCATCTTTCCCTTTATCCTGACTAGTCTCCCAGCATGATGCTGCTGCCACCACCATGCTTCACTGTAGGGATGGTATTGGCCTGGTGATGAGCGGTGCCTGGTTTCGTCCAAACGTGACGCCTGGCATTCACACCAAAGAATTTAATCTTTGTCTCATCAGACCAAAACATTTTGTTTCTCATGGTCTGAGAGTCCTTCAGGTGCCTTTTGGCAAACTCCAGACGGGCTGCCATGTGCCTTTTACTAAGGAGTGGCTTCCGTCTGGCCACTCTACCATACAGGCCTGATTGGTGGATTGCTGCAGAGATGGTTGTCCTTCTGGAAGGTTCTCCTCTCTCCACAGAGGACCTCTGGAGCTCTGGCAGAGTGACCATCGGATTCTTGGTCACCTCCCTGACTAAGGCCCTTCCCCCCCGATCGCTCAGTTTAGATGGCCGGCCAGCTCTAGTAAGAGTCCTGGTGGTTTCGAACTTCTACTTACGGATGATGGAGGCCACTGTGCGCATTGGGACCTTCAAATCAGCAGAAATGTTTCTGTAACCTTCCCCAGATTTGTGCCTCGAGACAATCCTGTCTCGGAGGTCTACAGACAATTCCTTTGACTTCATGCTTGGTTTGTGCTCTGACATGAACTGTCAACTGTGGGACCTTATATAGACAGGTGTGTGCCTTTTCAAATCATGTCCAATCAACTGAATTTACCACAGGTGGACTCCAATTAAGCTGCAGAAGCATATAAAGGATGATCAGAGGAAACGGGATGCACCTGAGCTCAATTTTGAGCTTCATGGCAAAGGCTGTGAATACTTATGAGTTTCAGTAGAACATACAGAAAGCAACTGTCAAAAGAGGTGTTAGATTGATTGATGACTTTAAGCCCCGCCCCAAATATGAAAATATAATTTATGAAAATACAATTATATAAAAATATGAAAATATGATTTATGAAAATATGGACTACGTCAATATGATTTATAAGCTATAAGATTTTGACTCATCGCTCTAAGTTATAAACTAATAGTAAGAAAATTAATTTTGTAAAAACGATATAAGATATTGACTCCCTGCTCTAAGTTATAAGTTCACGACACACGTCTTTATTTTATAAGCACTTATCTTTCCTGCATAGCCATAACTAAAACGATATTCACCCCCCCACTCACTCTTAAGTTATAAACTAATAGTAAGAAAATAAATATACAATTATCTGGCCGACCGTTTCTAAAAACGATATAAGTTGCACTAGAATTAAAAGGAAGAAAATACATAGCCACTCCTCATGCCTGCGCGCATCTTTGTAAATTTCACCAGTTCAAAACAATTAATCAAAAAGACTTGTTTTTCAATTACTTACCCCATCGGAAGGCGCCAAATATGATTTCAACCATATGATCGATCACAGCCTGTCTCTTTACACTTTAATTTAATTACCATGCCGTAAGAAGGCACTGCCTTTCTGATTACATCATAATAATCTAAAATGCGTACCTGCTGTTTTATACCTCAGCAATAAGACACCCAGACGTTGCAACAATTATGTCCCCACAGGGAGACGGCGCCTTTCTGTTTTCATGTTATCAACCTAAGCAATTAACAAAAGTCTTAATCTAATTTAAATGTGTTCTATTTTTTATATCATAAAGTAAAATACTTATTCTCACCCTGAATCAAAGCAATTAAGGACATATACACTCCCGATTTTTACTAAAATTCTTAACACGCTTTTCAGCACTGGCTCTGCAAACTTAATCACAAGACTGTTTTTTAAAAACTATAAAGGTCAAAAAAGACTTTTTACATTCCTATGGTCTAAGAACAAAATTATTAAATGAAATATTTTCCACTAACGACTCTCATATTCACAATGATCTTTACAAGCTCGCAAGAAAAGTTATTAAAACAGTTCTCGCTGTCTGTGGAACTTGATAAAAAGTTGTTTATATACCGAGTACAAACTCGGCTCTTTCGCCGGTATTTTAGCCTCGTTAATCGGGTAAATGTCAAAATAGACTTTACTTCACATTTACAGTATATCAACTTTAAAATACACGTGGCGATCTAAGAAACGGCTCTTTCCGATACTGTATTTTAGCCGCGTTAATCGTGTAAATGTCAAAATTGATCATGTTTCAAATTTACAGTATATCAACCTAAAAATACACGTGGCGATCTAAGAAACGGCTCCACATATCAAACGTCTGCGTTTAGCACATCGATCTCTCGGTAAAACAAAGTATTTGCTTAGATGTGAACCTTACAGCTGTGTGCGTTTGAAGGAGGCTTCCTTGCCGCTAGAAAGGGTCTCCCCGCCCCTTAGAGGAGGAACATCAACAACTCTAAACCTATGAGCTTTCTAACAAATGTCCCGCGTGTTACGCTCCGCCCTTCCAAGGTGGTACAGAACCCTAGGTGCTGCATAAAGTGTTCTTCTTAGCCTTCTCCCGCCACACAATCTTTTCTAGCATTCCAAGTGTCTCCAAGAGCTTTCCATAAGGTAGGCGTTTTCGCTTTTTTCTTCCGCAATGGCTGGCATGGCAAAAAATACTTTTGTGATTGTTGGTAAGTGTAGATTATCAAAATCTGTGCAGTTAATGATCGTCTCTCTTCAAACTGATGAAATGATGTTCTTTTATAAATCCGCTTTCTGACCGGTTGGTTGCGCAAAAAGTGAGTCAGTTCTTCTTTCGGCCGTACTTTTAAGTCAAAATGTTGTTTATAAGACCCCTAGATTTAATGTCTTTAAGTATGTACAAACGTAATAGTTTTTAATGGCAATGTACATTTCATGCTGATTACCTTTAATGGAAATGCACAAACGTATTACTTATATGAACGTTCAGGCATGTCCCTGTAGCTCCCACTTCTGCTCCATCTACTTTAGTATGCCCCTTTGCCCCCTCTGTTCCAGTCCCTGTAGCTCCCTCTACTTCAGTAGGCCCCTGTGCCCCCTCTGTCCCAGTCACTGTCTCCTCTGTTCCAGTCCCTGTAGCTCCCACTTCTGTCTTGGTAACCTCTGCTCCAGTCACTGTTTCTGTCCTTGTAGCTCCCTCTACTTTAGTATGCCCCTGTGCCCCCTCTGTTCCAGTTCCTGTAGCTCCCACTTCTGCTCCCTCTACTTCAGTAGGCCCCTGTGCCCCCTCTGTTCCAGTCCTTGTATCTCCCACTTCTGCTCCCTCTGCTTCTGTCTTGGCAACCTCTGCTCCAGTCACTGTCTCCTCTGTTCCAGTCCCTGTAGCTCCCACTTCTGCTCCCTCTACTTTAGTATGCCCCTGTGCCCCTTCTGTTCCAGTCCCTGTATCTTCAGGCCCTGTCTCCTCTGTTTCAGCCCCTGTAGCTACCACTTCTGCTCCCCTTGCTTCTGAGTTATTCTCAGACTATATCAAGCTTCATCTAAAAGGCAAGCTGGAGGCCTCGGGCTATCCTGCCTGGTGTACAGATGAGGCTTCCCGAGACCGTTATATTTTAGATTATTATCAGAAGGAAGGTGTACAATTGGACCGCGATAACATTGCCATAAATCCAGCCAAAAGACAAATTTCAAAGTTGTTTTTAAATTCTCTTTGGGGTAAATTTGGGCAAAAACCTCTCCATCTCACTACTAGCTTAGTCAAAGACGGTGAGGAATTCTTGCAATATATTTTCTCCAAACAGTATAATGTTTCTTATTTTGAATTTATCGATGATGAGATTGCTCAAATACAATGGAAGTACACTGATGAAAAGTATACCCTACCTGGTAGTGTTAATGTTGTCATTGCTGCTTTCACCACGGCCTATGCCCGGTTAGAGTTGTACGATTTACTGGACAGTCTGGGAGAAAGGGTGTTGTACCACGACACCGACTCAGTTATTTTTACTTCTCAGCCTGGTCAGTACAATCCTCCTCTGGGTGACTATTTAGGAGAGCTCACCAGTGAGTTAAATCCTGGTGATTATATTACTTAATTTGCTTCAGGCGGTCCAAAGACGTATGGGTATAAAATGGCACAAGGCAAAACGTGTATGAAGGTAAAAGGTATCAAATAAAATTATAAACCTCGAGTCACTAACCAATCTAGTTCAGAATTTTGTGACGTCTCATGAAGTCCCTCCTCAAGAGTTACTGGTTCATGGTAAGCAGATCCATTGATATAAAAAACGTTTCACTTTAGAAAACAGACCACTCAGGAAGAAATTCAGAGTGGTGTATAACAAGAGGGTTCTCCTAAAAGATTACAACACAAGACCTAAAAGAGATTTTGATGCCCGCCTTCAACACCCCTTCGCTAAAATTATCTCAGGACCCTCTTGTTCCGGTAAATCCTATTATGTGAAAAAATTATTGGAACATTCAAACCACGTTGTGTCTCAATCTTTTCAAAATATAATTTGGTTTTAGAGTTGCTGGTAGAAAATGTACGATGAGCTATTGGCTAAATTTCAGCAATTAAAATTTATTGAGGGGCTCCCAAAGTCTTTATGCGACGACGAAATTCTCCCTCCTGAGAAAATAAATTTGGTCATTATAGATGATCTGATGGAATCGGCTAGCGAAAGCCAGGAAATAGAAAAAGCTTTCACAAAATATACTCATCATCGGAATCTGTCTATCATTTACTTGGTTCAAAATTTATTCTTTCAAGGAAAGAAAAGCCGAACGATTAATCTTAGTGCCAATTATATTACTCTTTTTAAAAACCCCAGGGACAAATTGCAGATTACTACTTTGGCCTGCCAAATGTATCCGAGGCGTGTTAAGTTCTTTTTGGAGGCTTTCGAAGATGCTGCAAAACTACCGTACAGCTATCTCTTAGTGGATTTAAAGGCACAGACCCCCGACGACCTGCGTTTAAGAACAGGTCTGTTTCCGCCTGACTGGCTGGTCGTGTACACTGTGAAAAGATAAAAGAAGGTGTTCTGAGTCAAAGTTACATATTCTGTCAGCATGTCGGCCAGAATAAGCAGAAACTGCCGTAAAATTCTTATAAACACCTCTTCTGACGATTTAATTAATGCTTTGTCTGAAATAGCCTGTAATACTTTAAAAGGTAATATACCTCTTTCGCCCAAACAGTTTAAGCAACTGAAGAAGCATAAAACATCTGTCAGAAAAATAAGTGACAAAAACTAACCTTAAAAAAGAAGAAAGCTATTCTGAACCAGAAAGGAGGCTTTTTGGGAGCTCTTTTAATCGCCATGCCATTCATATCCAGTTTACTAGCTTCTAGAACATAAACATGGAATACGCTCAAAAAATGTATTTGGTCCCGCAGCAACAAATGTCTCTTTTTCAGCAAAAGAGTACTAACCCGAACAACCTCTTGAGTGCCACGGAAACTGAACTGGACAAAGAAATGAGAAACGTCCTGCAGCGCTGTGATATAGGGGTTGACGAGAAGGTAAAGCTTTACACTTCTATCTTGCAGAGATATCTGACACTAGTTAAAAAGGCCGATAAAGAAACTAGCAGTCTGACGCTCGTATTACCAAAAGAAGAAAATGGTGAAGGGGCCTGGAACAGTCAAGGTGTCTGAGGACAAGGTTTGGCTAGAGGTTTTGAGAAGCGCGCCTGTAAAATCAAAGAAAAATGTTGAATTTGTTTTACATAAAATGTCCGTTAATCCCCATCACGCGTTTTGGAATAATCGTGGAGAGCTGTTAGAAGGTAAACCTTTGGTCGGATCCAACATGGTGGATTTGGTCCGTAATCTGACCGCTTCTCATACAATACCTGAACATAGGAGACCGCGGGTGTGGAAGGAATTTGTAAACGCCATGGCCGGTTTGAACATTCCATTTTCTGTCGTACCTAATGATGAAACGAGAGAACTCCTTGAAAGTTTTAAGCCACCCGCCCCCCCCTCCCTGCCCATCAAACAGAAGTTAGCCCCTACAGACTGAAACAGAGAAAAAAAAGACTGGAATGGATTGCTTATTAATTTGTAAAATTATTTGTTTATTACATACAATTTTATCACATTACAGAGTCTCGTCATCCTTTAACCGTCTATTGAAATATTTATAGGTCTCTGATCTTTGCACGCAAGGGTACTGATAAAAACAGAGTCCCGGTGAAGGAAGCCAGGAACGAACAAATTTAGAGACCATAGAGTCATTACTGTTCACGTCCTCAGAATACTTTTTTATTACAGAGGTGTATGGGAGACCTTTTCCTCTCTGATGCAGATGGAAGAGGCAGTGTTGACCGCATTTGTCCGAGAACCAACTTTGAAGCTGTCGGTTATTGTAAATGATTTGTTTACAGTTTTGCTTAAGAAATGGTAAATGTCTTTCGGGAAGTAGATAAAGTCCGGGGGATTTCCATAGGAATCAAAAAACTCCCCCTTTCCGTCTTCTGTGAGGTAAATCCCCAGCCAGTGTTCTCCGGGTTGGGTTTGACGGTGAGTATTCACTACAAACATGGCAGCAAGCCGTTATTTTTTTCCGGTAGTTGATCACACGCCAGCACACCGCGGAAATATCTTTCGGTGTAGGGGTCTTGGGACAGTAGTTCTGTTAATTGTTTTGTATTCATGGTGTTTATTAGTAGTCATACAGAACATTACGTCTCTGGTTGATTTCAATGATGTTGTCAAAGACCGCATATACTATTAGATTGACGGTCCGAGGGAGAGGGACGCGGAAGCGTAATTCAAATCTCATGTTTCCAGTTTTAACTAATGAAAAATGATCGCCGCATTCTTGATCGGGGGTTAGATCAAAAGCGAAAAGAGTATATCCTTGCGAGAACTCTGAACGGCTGATAGCCAGAGCTTGATCCTTCAAATGCTTACCAGTGGCCAATACCAGGTTATAATATTCTCTGGCACTATTGCCGCTTACAAAGTCTGGTTGAAAAGGTTTGGCAGGAATCTGTTCACCGTCCATGTACAGAGCCAGGAACTCTACATCATTGTGTTTGAAATTGAACGGATTCTGTGTATAAGACCCGAAAAGGCCTCATTATCTACCATGCCAATCACCACATACTTTGGTAGTTGACCCAGAAACAGGTTTTCTTGATTGCATACGGATCCCTGGGCATACTGAATACTTTCATATTCACCCTTTCCACAGGGTATTTAGCATTGGCTGATGTAAGGGCATGAGCGTGTCCTAATTTCACGGCCGGTGAAACTTTTACTTTTTTTACAAACAGGGAGGCTGATGTTATGATTACTCTGTAACGTTCGGCATCACCGGACATTAAGCAGAATTCATCTTTGTTCCGAACCATTTTAATCTTCACGTCTAGGCCGTTCAATAGTAGTTTTTCCTGGAAAAAGAGATCTGTATGTATGTGCCCCAGAAGTTCAACAGTCCTGCTACCGGCTGTATAGGCGCTTCTGTTATTAAAACCGATGTTTTCTCCGTCGGGGTCTGTCTCTTCCAATTTGTTAAGTGTATCTTTGTAAAAAAGTCCTGTAGCAAACTGAGAATGAAGAGTCTCTTGGCTGTAATTTAGCAGGCCTTCTAAGACAGCTCGGTAAGGATAACAATTTGAACTCTGGGATATTAGACGGTCCCCAGGGTGACATCAACTTGGGAAAACAAACTGGCTATAGGGTAGTTGACAAATCCGACCTTTGCCCGGCAGGTATGTTAGTCCTCAGCATTCACTATCTTTCCCCTTAGGTGTAGAAGAGTGTTATTCAAGTCCAGGTAATCTTCCCCATTTCCGGCTATGAGAAATTCTAGCGGGGCTACTTCAGAGAGGGCTGAGAGTGGTGGGACTTCAACGTATATACTTTTATCTACACTCGTTTGAGTGAAAGGCACGTAAACAGATCCAGTTCAGATTTGACACACTCTTCGGACATTCTGTGTACGAAAGCCATCTTTTCTTAAAAAATGTCTCTCTTCTTTTTGCTTGCTTTAGTCTTGTTCCTCTTCTGACGACGTTTAGATAATGCTGCAAAAATAGTGCGCCTGGCCTTTTTAGCTGGCGGGGCCTGACGCGACCCCGGTGGTCTCTTGCGTTTGTCTTTCTCATGACCATCAAGCCCGCTCCCTCCTGTTTTCTAGGACTCCACCTGCAGCACTGGATATAGCCCGTGATCACATCTTTTACAATATTTTTAGACGCGGATTTGATATGTGGTTTTGCGATGTCAAAGCCTTTTTTCAGGAGAGGTAAAGCTCTTCTAAACAATCCTCGAAATATGCCTCCAATCCCCCCACCATACATTACAGGGGATCCAGAGACCCGCTTGGGTCTGATAATATTGGATGTAAGGTGTTGGATCCTGGTAAGACCTCATTGTTTCAGTCATGCATACAATGCCTGACGGTCTGAAATGCAACTTCACTATCACCTTACCAAACTGAAATGGCACGTTTTTGTTCTGGTCCGTCTTTATTTCAATAGTCACTGTGTCAAAATGATTCTTGCTGGCTGGGGCATAATGCGGTTTGTCATATGTGATGGTTGTAATTTTATTCGCCTGATCCTCTATATGAACACACCTCAAAAGGGTGCGTAGCTGTCTCTGACTCTCTGATGAGATACCATATCCCATACACGCATACAAAGTGTAAAAGCCGGCCCTGATGTCGGGGGAAAGGAGCCTTATAAGTTAAACCCGAGTCTGATCAGGATGCGCTCCTAATATTCGACCCAGCTGTCCTTTTAAGTGTATAGTTTCATCCTTTTCACCAGGTACCACGTAGACTCTTCTTTCCACAGCATTATAACTGAATTTCGCAGGGGTCTCAGAAGGGACAAATCCAGCTGCAACATGGAAGGCTTAAGGTTGTCGAATTCATAAAAGTTCAAATAAATAAATAAATTCGTGAATGCCTTTGTAATATCCGCATGGAATGTAGTAATGTTTTTTTTCCCCCCGGAGCTGAAACGTAGAATTCACTATCGGTTTGTCTATGGTATTCCACGTATGTGGGTACTGAAATTCGGCTAGACCGACTTAACAAGAACCTTCTAATTCTATGGGTTTAGCAAGCTTCGCCGTGAAATTGGAAATGTGTTGTTAGGGAAAATGTCTGAGAAGCGTTGCTTGGAAGAGTCACAAAAACTTTTGCTCCATCGTATACCGCTAGAGAATGAAGAGTCGATTAGGAGCACTGTGGATTTTATTGAACATCTTGGGCATGGCTCTCCGGTATCCAGCTGTTAAATTTTTCTGGCCAGCCGAGCCATTTGACTAAAATGAGTCGTTTTTTATTCTTAACTTTCCTAGCCAGTATTTTTTCGATCCTGTAAACATCTGTGGATCCGACTTTAAGTTTCTGTAATTCAGGGTCGTAAAAGGATCCTACAATCTCTTCACCATCATAGTCTTTCAGTTTGTATACCGCCGGCCCTAGGTACAAGTTCAGATACGGTAAAGATTTCATCTAAAAATGTATGTTCATAACCTTTCTCAAAAGGATGTCTGGTTTTAGACACCCTAACTGTGTCTCCTACTTTGAACTTAAACAACGGCGGACCCCAGGGGGTTGGCTACGCCATATAAATTTTTGAAAACTTTTCAGGAATTTAACGTGTTTACATCGGAAGGAGCCATTTTTATGCTTCGATGATAACTTTTGTTGTAAGAGTATACTAGATCCGGCAATTTATCGATGTAGGTTCTCGTGTTATAAGCTGAAATATTTCCACATTTTAGATTTTAATGTCGGTTAAATCTCTCCACCACAGAGGCCTTTAATTCGTTTCCTGTGGTGAAATGTTTTATTCCGATCTTCTTTAACAGCTTTTGAAAATCTTGGTTGAAAAACTCTTTCCCCTTATCGGTCTGGAGCTTCTTTGGAGTACACCCGGTGCTCAGAATGTCTTGGAAGGCTGTTGTCACTTCCTTACCCGTTTTGTTCTTCAGGGGTCGTACCCCACGTACTTAGTACGTCGATACATGTTAACAAATATTTATAACCCAGATTATGCTAGGACACATTTGTCATGTCCGCTAAATCCATCTGCCATTGTGAGTCTATATCGGATACATAAACCTTATTTCTCCTAAAATGCCTTCTAGCGGGTTTGTGAATTGTATAAGCATATTGACCGGATAACCAATCCGACACCTGTTGGTCATTACTTTTCTGACCGAAACCTCAAGAGCTCTTTTCAAAGAGTCTTTTCCCCCAAAGCTACCAGGATTTGCCGGGTTATAATAAACTTTTTTCAAGTAACCCTCCATCGCCGACAGTGAAAGAAAAATGTCAATGGTTTAACAATCAAATGAGGCTTTATTGGTAATTTTCAAAACATTATTAAAAATATTAAATTTCATAGCACCGGCACATTGAGTTCAGACACTTTGTCTGATTTTTCTATGTCGTACTCCCCGTAAAACCCCAAAGGTGCATCAGTCATGTCAAGTACAGAAAAATGCCTTTTAGAGAAAGCATCAGCTATTTCACGTATTTTTGAGTAAGAGGGATCGTCCATGTTGTGAAAGGCTTGTACAATAGCCTCGCTAATAGAATGTTCATTTTCCAGTTCATCTACAGCATTTTGAAGAAATGAATGAACCTTGTGAAAAGGCGGAAAGATGTTGTAGCATCCCAGAGTCTTTATGACCAGGCTCCTGAGCCACGGTTTGCGGAAAACAGTCAGAACCTCTTGAAAGCGGCCAACCTGATAAACAGAGTCAGGCTCAAACAGACACATATGCTGCGTCTGGCTGGGGTGGTCTATGAAACAACCTTGACAGGTGCTTTTTAGCTCCCAATCGACTATTATGTGCAGCAGAGCCGCAATCAAACTCTTGATCAGTTTCAGAGTCTTTCGAAGTGTTTCACCCAGGGGCCCATCAGTTTGTTCAATGTCCATGCCTACATGCACTGTTTTTATATATATATATATATATATATATATATATATATATATATATATATATATATATATATATATATATATATATATATATATATATATATATATATATATATTTATATAATGTTAATTACAATTATATAAACTCAATACAAATGAAAAGAACAAATTATCCAATATATGTAGACGACAAATGATAGTTAACCTAAAGTCTATGTGCCGTGCTTTGGTAGATTGGCCCCCTTTTTCAGGGATTGAGGTTAACACAGCGGGACAATAATCCACATACAAAAGAGAAAATAGGCAGAGAATATGCAAAATGTTTAAAACTAGTATGTTCAGTAAACCAGTAATAAACATAACCATGAAAGGAACAAAAGACATTATCTACAGTTATGTAATGGAAATAAATCAGTTTTAACAGTGCTTTATATAATATATAATAATATAAATATATATTTTTTTTTCTCCTCTCACTGTACTTTCTAGTTTACAAGGATTTTTTCTTTATTTTTAAAACTGTTCTGTAAAGCAGTCATGTATTGTACCTGTATGTTTTTCTTTACAGGATGGTCTGAGCAGCGTGTTCAGGAGTATTTTATATGGGCAGCCCAGGTGATAAAAGGTTTGCGAGGAACCAGTGCAACACTTGAAGAAAAACTGAATCAACTTTTTAAAGAGCGGGGAATTGAGATGTAATTTCCAAAAACTGAGACTGCGGCTAACAACAAAAGAGGAAATAGAAAAGTTCAAAACAGTGTCTAGAAATTCATTTTCCTTTTCAATACGTGCCTTGTGATGATTTATTATATGAAAATTACTATATAAAATAGTACTAGTACTTCTGTGTTGACGGTGAAAGTGTTGCAGAAGCAGTTCCCTGGTCTCACACACCTGAGGCCTGCATGTTAGAAAATTCAGCACCCAGTTCCGGAGAGAGATGTTCACTCCCAGGTCTTTAAGCTTTGTTGCCAATAAGTGGGAGACAATGGTGTTAGAGAAATGTAACTGTGTTCAAATATCATGTCAATACATGAATTTGTGAAATAAATATTGTTCATGTTGGATGTCATGGCTGTATCTGTTTATTTTTAAAATACATTTTATTTGCTCTTTACATGTGAAAATGTGTCTGATCTAAGCAGGAGGATGAAAACAATGTCATCAATATCCATTTAAAGTGACACAATACAAACGCATCTCTGTGTAAATCCTTCTCTATGTATATCTGGATTGTCATCCTCTTCTACTGGAGGATCTGGGTATCTATGAAGTTTCATATAGTTGTAAAAACTGCTATAGCAATGATGACAATGAAGCATCTTTTTTGGTTTGAACCCAAGTATTTTTTTTTACAAAGGCACCAAACATGCACTCTAGTACGCATATGAGCCTGGCTGTAGTGTAATCGCTCTGTTGTTGTTGGGTGAAAGTGTGGTGTGAACAAAAAAGAAATTCTGAACATACCAACTGTTTTAAAGTGTGGTACTAATGAATATCAATCCCCCCAGGTGACCCAAAATATTTACGAGAAAGCAGGCAGGAGGAAGCTTAAACCATAAACCATTTATAATCTTAAAAGTGGGAGACCTCCAACTACAGGATGGTGTGACTAGATGCACACAGCATACTGTAACAAGTGGCACACCTTTTCTGTTTGCTGAGGTCTTTTTATACACAAATAAAATGCACAAAGATTAGATAAATCATACAAAGTTTCTTATCATCATTGGCTGTTTCCAGTTGCTAGCTGGACACAGGGCAAAATTAACCAAACTAAATTATAAGTAAGCATGGTCTGCAAAAACACATACAATTTTCCTATAGACAGATTATTATTTTCCAGCATTGTTTTTGAGCTTTGCCATTTTCAGCTCCTTTCTTTATCGGCACATAAGCTGAAGGCACCTTCCTATTTCATTCAATAAATAAAACATATTTCCTGCTGTCAGCCTATCGTAGTCTGCTTGTGTCCTGTCTCAGCAGCCCTATGTTGCTGGAAAATGCCTTTCAATCACATAGTAAATGCACTAAATGTGCTTAATTACAGTATGATATAAAATTCAAACTTCACAACTATTAAAAATATAACAGGACAATAATCAGCTATGATCTCCTTTTATAAACTGACTAAAAAAAGATGACAAAAATCTGTGAATCACAAGTTGCAACTTTCCAAGATGCAACAATGATTGAAAACCAAAAGGGAAGTGCATACACCTTGGACATTTATAGAAAATCAGTTCTTGTGGCATCTGTATTCTTCAGCATCTGGATTAAAGGAATGATTTATGGGAATATGGGTTCCGACTATGCAGGCTGTGACTCCTGGGAAGTTCCCATATTCATAGAATTGTACCTTGGCCTTTTAGAGACCTAAAAATGGCTGTCCACCAACGTTTACCATCCAACCTGACAGAACTGGAGAGGATCTGCAAGGAGGAATGGCAGAGGATCCCCAAATCCAGGTGTGAAAAACTTGTTGCATCTTTCCCAAGAAGACTCATGGCTGTATTAGCTCAAAAGGGTGCTTCTACTAAATACTGAGCAAAGGGTCTGAATACTTCGGGCCATGTGATATTTCAGTTTTCTTTTTAATAAATCTGCAACAATTTAAAAAATTCTTTTTTTTGTCTGTCAATATGGGGTGCTGTGTGTACATTAATGAGGAAAAAAATTAATTTAAATGATTTTAGCAAATGGCTGCAATATAACAAAGAGTGAAAAATTGAAGGGGGTCTGAATACTTTCTGTACCCACTGTGTGTATGTATAATATACTAGGCAGTTATATAGTAATAATGTTTTTTTTTTTCTTTCTAGCAATATATTCATCTTGATTTTCATTCTACTTTTCCAGGTGTTCTAATTGTATAATTAATGCATTATTTACTAATTAGTTAGTCTGATGCTAAAGTAGTTGCAGTCTTTGATTCGGTGTGGTTTGCCTGGGTGTCTGGAAGCTACACAGGGAAAGGGTGAAATATAATGAAAGCAACAAAAGGGAGTTAATCATTTAAATCTATAGCAAAAGCAGAAATATTTCTAAATGTAAAAATCATGCCTCTGTGCTTTGTTAATGTAGAATAAGAGAAGAGAAAAAAAAAATACCAGCTAATTAATTGAGATCAGTTGTCACCGATTATAAATCTGGTTGGAACAAAAACCTGAAGCCACAGTGGGTCCCCAGGACCGACTTTGAGAAGCTCTGATATAGCGGGATGGACGATGACTGACTGACTGAATTTCATGATATTTTAAAATAAATCTTAGCTCTATTTATGATATATCTATACTAATAAAAGGCAAAGCCCTCACTCACTCACTCACTCACTGACTCATCACTAATTCTCCAACTTCCCGTGTGGGTGGAAGGCTGAAATTTGGCAGGTTCATTCCTTACAGCTTCCTTACAAAAGTTGGGCAGGTTTTATATCGAAATTCTACGCGTAATGGTCATAACTGGAAGCTGTTTTTCTCCATTTACTGTAATGGAGATGAGCTTCAACGCCGTGGGGGAGTTTAGTGTGACATCATCACGCCTCTCACGTAATCACGCAGTACATAGAAAACCAGGAAGACCTCAAAAAAGCGCTGAAGAAAACATGCATTATATAATTGAGAAGGCAGCGAAACAATAAGAAGCGAGCGAGTGACATATACAACCATGTTCATGAGTTCTGCTACTTCGGAAACAAAGCACGATGTAAACCTACACTTTAAATTAAGTTCATAGACAGGCTGCTGCTGGCGTTTGTAATTTAGTGCCTGCCCATATAAGGCCGTCCGTCAGCGGCAATCAATAGCAAACTCCACTAAATATTCACGGATGAAGGACTGTGCTTATGGAGAGGAAGATGAGATGGTCAGGGTGGTGTTTGACACAAACTCAGCGAAACTGCGAGAGAAAGTTTTAAGTGCCAGGACTAAGGTAACATTAAATACAGCCATGGACATAGCACGAGATGACACCAGCACAGCTGGGAAACTTCGATGCATGTACACCGAGTGGCTCACGTGAACTGGCGCAGTGCACAGATAAAAGCAACAGTTCCAAAAGCTGAACAAAACCGAATTACACAATTGAAAAGGCAGCAAAAATATGAAGCGTCTGATACATACAAGCATATTCATAAATCCAGCTACTGCGGAAACAAAGCACACGTTGGAAAAAGTCAATGTCCGCTAAAGGAAGACAGTGTAAAAAACCCGTGCATGCAGTGTGTCAGGTCTCAGATAAAGAAGAAGACGAGCTGTTTATTGATGCAGTAAGAAACGAATCGATGAATGAAACCTGTCATCTTTACAGCGATTGACAAACACGGAATGTAACTTGAACACAACACATCCTACAAATACGAACCTGATTGAAAGAAATAATGATAATCAAATCCTTGATGACAGCAACACTCAGTAACACTCACAAAACAAATACTGTATATTGACAGTCATGTTACGTTATTTTTAAAATGTTCCCTTTTCTTTTCTAGCTTTTTAACACACTACTTCTCCGCTGCGATCTGGCGGGTATATATATATATGTATATATATATATCCCGATCTACATACTCGAATAATGGATACTTTATTAGCCATCAATGATTGTTTTGGTAAAGCCATACTCAGTGTATTCATTAGATGAGCGGTAAAAAGTAAGAGCGAGGGAGGATGCAGGCTGTAGTCTTGGCGTCAACTCTATCTGAATTGCGATCACATTTGAAAAAATATATCTTTTCAAGTTCTATTTAGTCCATATTTGTCAAACTCAAGGGCCACGGGCCACATCCGCCCGGTGTAATTATATCCGCCCGAGATCATTTTATATACTGTATTATTGTTATTAATGGCCCAGGTATATGAAGCGCTGGTAACACAATAAACTACAGATCCCATAATGCAGCGCTTCAGCTGCCTTGCCGAACACTTACGCGTTAATCAAGTCTAGCTTATGATGCTGCAAGTTATTGCGAAGCTAGCTCACACGATGCTGAGAGAAAAGTTGATTCTGAAAATAGAGCCTTTAAAACCGATGGGAGGCTGAGTATATGTTTACTGAACCCGTGTGTCTCATTTGTGGAGCTAATGTGGCTGTAATTACAGAATTTAATCTAAGGCGGCACTATGAGACAAAACATCAGGGTAACCTGAATGCAATGCAGAAGATACAGAAAGCAGAATAATTAAATAAGAATCTGACACTTCAGCGGACGTTTTACCCGTGCACAATCACAAAGTGATTTCAAGTGAAGCTGCTTTTATGGGAGACACAAATGCACCAGTGCACCTTGCCCCACTTTCCCTGTTGCCAAGTAATGTTAAACCAAGTCGTCACTACGGTGTTCCCAAATCGCACTTTGCTGATAAACTGGCGCACTGAGTTTGCACGGCGCTTTGGTGACTTTGAAGAACAAAAAGTCCGTCTACATGCGGCTCGAACCTTGTGCATGTTTGGTAGCACATATCTGTGTGAGAAGCTCTTCTCAGTGATAAAGACGAACAAAACAGCACACAGGAGTCGCCTCACTGATGAGCACCTGCAATCCATCCTGAGAATCTCCACAACACAGAACCTCACACCAAACAGAAACGAACCTGTGCCAAAAAGATGCCAGGCGTCCAGCTCTAAAATGACATATGAGCAAAGACAACTGAATGATTTGATTTGTTATTGCTGAAAGGAACACATTTTATTTATATTTCCAGGTTTTGTTATGCAGCATGTTCATATTTGAATTTGTATAATTTTGACAGGATATATTTTTATGGAGAGCAAAATCTTTTGGGATATTTAAAATCTAAGTTTATTTTTATATAAAATTACATAAGAGTAAAGAAATTTGAATGTTTGTTCTTTTAATGTTTACTTTATTTCTAACTTGTATAATTTAGACAGGATATATTTTTATGGAGAGCAAAATATTATAAGTTGTTTAAGGTTTGAGTTGATTTATTCAGGAATAATATTCCTGTCTGTTTTACCATTCCTACCAAAGATATTTCTGTCGACTAAATAAAAATTCCTTCTATTTAAAATTTAAATAGAACTTGAACAAATCGATAGTTCATAATATCCACGCAGACTTGCGTAAGGCGGGAGTTATCCGTTTTAACAAGCAGCGTATTGCACTGATACTGAAATAGCTGTGTGTGTATATATGTAGATATGTATGTATATATATATATGTATATATATATATATATATATATGTATTTGTGTGTATATATGTGTGTGTATGTATGTATGTGTGTATGTATATGTATGTGTATATATGTAGATATATATATGTATGTATATATGTATAGATATGTATATATATATATGTTTATGTGTGTGTGTGTAATATATATATATATATATATATATATATATATATATATATATATATATGACAACAACACTCATCACTCACAACAGTGACAAAACAATTACATTGACAATCATGTTACGTTATTTTCAAAATGTTTCCTTTTCTTTTTCATTGCTTCTTTAACACACTACTTCTCCGCTGCGAAGCGCGGGTATTTTGCTAGTAACATATATATTGTCACACACGTGCACATGGGAAGCAGCTAAAGGGCTCAAAAGTAGGTAATTCCACTCCAGGCCAGGGAGTGGCAGAGTATACTAATCATTTCTCTTTTATCCCTGCAAACCGAAACAGGGAAATTCTGCCTGAAACCAAGGATGTCACTTCCAGTTCTGGGCCCGATGATGTCACTTCCAACTCAAATTACATCACTTTCTGGTTCCGGGACTGATGACACCACTTCTGGTTCTGGGCCCGATGACATCACTTCCGGTACCTTGCCTGATGACGTCACTTCCCCTGACTGACCTTAAAAACTGACAAAATCCTCCTGTTTGTCAGTTTTGTGTTGGACTCTTGTCTGTAAAGACCTTCAATTGCTACTTTATACCATTTTTCAGACCTACTTCAAGTATGTGGGGACTCGGAGGCTGCCTGAAATCTTTTTGTGGTGTCAAAGCATTTCATTTCACAATATATATATTGTAGCGACCCGTGGTCGAGTCTTGAAGTTTTTAAAGCCGATCTCTGCCGTGCACCTCTCCCAAGCTGTCGGCTAGCGGATTGCCAGCGTTGTGCACGCAGTTGTACCCAGCTCTTTAAGTAACGAGCACTCGTGTCCCATACACCGCACGACTACGAGTGTTCGGCAGCACGCAGCTGTACCCAGCTCCTTAAGTAACGAGCACTCGTGTCCCATACACCGCCGCGACTCGAAAGTGTCTCGGCATTAATTGCTTAGATGAAATCTTAGCAATGAATACAGCTCTGTCCTGTTGTATCTCTTTATTCACAGATAGCCAGTAAACAAAGCTTGACATTATTGCACGGCCATTGTCAAGGTCATGCACGAAGACACATTTCACATCACTGGTACTTTTTACAAAATAAATAACCCCGGACGGCGATGACCCAAACCCACCCAACTAATTGAACACAAACACAACATTATTTACAAGTTAAGAAATTAATAAATACAACAGGAAAAACATTAGCAAAATCAGTGAACGTACAACCTTCCCACAATGCATCACTCCGCAGCGCTGACTGCCGGTCGCTACATATATATATATGTATATATATATATATATATATATATATATATATATATATATATATATATATATATATATAATGTGTCTATTATATAAAAAATTTTGGGGTGAGATGTAATCATCTCGGGAGACACTTTGAAGTCCTGCGAGACCCTTTTGCACGTCACGCCCTACTTACAAACAATTACTTGGAGACACTTTCATCCCGGGAGAAAAGGAAGTGAGACAAAAGGGCGGTTGCTGTACAGGCTTTTAAATGATCGTTGTGCAGTGCAATATGCAGAACACGCAGCTCGGTAGAAGTAGCTGCAAACCAGCAACTGACAAATCAGCATCTCCTTAGCGTGCGTTCAGCATATATATATATATATATATATATATATTGTGAGTTGGAGGGCTGATCGCACCCCAAGAAGATACAGATGCCCCTGGGAAAACCCCAATCCCTGAAACACATACTATCCTCATCATTGCTCCTTACCTTCTCACTTGTGCTATAACACGTAATACAAGCCTCGCGCAATACTCCACTAACTTAAAAGCCTTGTGCAGCGCCTGTCAGTTTTGGAATTGATTGTTTTGCTTTTATCTCTCTCTCTCTCTGACATTCTCTGCTCCTAGCGGAACTGTCATCTCTGACTTGTCATGGAGCACGTTTAAGCTTTTGAAAAAGAAACAAATGTTTGTTTGCAGTGTTTGAATAAAATTCGTGTTTTCTACAACCACCTGTCTCTCTGTGCAAATCTGTGACCCAAGCGTGACAAGTGGTACCAGGAGTGGTTGCACAGATGGATACCGCCGAAGACTTATTTCAAATGGCTAAAAGTTATGCACTTAAAGACTGGAAATTAAACATGGATGACCCAATCCGTGCGCAAATTCAAGATTTGATACATTAAGTGCACTGCTGGTTTGAAGGAGACATGATGGAAAAAGTTGTCATGATTATACTACTGACCGGGATACCTGCAGTTCTTCGAGATGAATTTCTGCGTTATGATATTAAATCATTAACGATTTTGTCAAGACAATTGGAGGGTTCACAGTCCGCTTGGAGAAAGAGCAGTGGATTTGGTGCTGCTTCGCAACCTATGAACAAACGTCCAGGACATTCTCCTCGCTTCGATCGACGGCAACAACATCGACAAGCTGCCGGACCTGAAAATCGAATGGGGTCAGGTAGGACCGCAGGGAATCCAGTCGTAGAAGAGATGCCTGTTTCTAAGGAAATGGCAACAGCGGGTTGAGGAAACCGTGGACATCGCAGAGGATATTTCTGAAGCGGAGCCGACCATAGATGTTTCCTGTGTGATCAACTCGGCCATTTGGCAAGAGAATGTCGCTTGTCTCCAGCTCAATCAATGAAAGTTGGACTGGCCGAAGTTTGTTGCGCAAATATTACATATTCTTCAGATAGAAAAGATGGCTTGTTGATCCCGGTGAAATTGGGGGGCAGAGAAATCTCAGCTTTGTTAGACTCAGGAAGTGACCTTTGTATTGTAAGATGAGACTGTCTTGATGAACGATGCCTTAAAGACTGTGAGACTGTAAAAATACGCTGTGTACATGGTGATGTTAAAGATTATCAGACATTACTTCTTCCTTTAACTTATAGGGGTCGCCACTTTAAGGTTTGGTCTGCTGTTTCAGACTCGTGCCCATGGCCATTACTCATAGGACAGAGAAATGCCCTTTTTCCTAAACTGATTAATAAATGTCAGGGACCATTAGTCCAGTCCAATATTGCCCCACAGAGAAGAAAACCAAGAAGAACAACTGGTAGCGGCCGGGGAAAATCTAAAGCCCAACTTAGATATTGAACCCGATCTCTCCAGTGAGACGGAGGTCACTCCCGACAATTTTCCAGAATGGGCTGGTCCTTCTACATCTTGCCAGATTGCAAAGTCCTCCAAACACAAACCAAGCATTAACAAACAATCAGATTTTGTGCGTTTGCAGCATACTGATAGCTCATTAGAATATGCATTTAAACAGGCTCGCTCTGCCAATGACTCTTATTACCAAGAGCATGATTCCGTGGGCGTGAAAACCCCGCACTTTATAGAAAAGGACGGTTGCCTTTTCAGAGTGATCTCAGATCATATAAAGGGGGAATTTATTGAACAACTGGTTGTACCTGAAGCACATAGGGAAGCTGTTTTGCATCTGGCATATTCTCACATCTTGGGAGGGCACCACAGTGCTGACAAAACCAGAGGGCAGTTATCAAAATGATTTTATTGGCTTAATATGGGAAAAGATGTTGAAAGGTTTTGTACTTCATGTCCAGGAATGGGTTAACACTTCCTTGGCTGCTGTTTCTCAGACCGATGTTGCCATTGGTAACGATCTTACTGACACGCAAAAGACAGTACTGTTATCTTTGATAGAACGGAACACTGATGTCTTTTCAGATTTACCAGGCAAGACTAACATTACAAAGCATAAAATCACTACTGAACCTGATGTTCGCGTACAGATGCAGCCGTTCTGGATACCAGAAGCGTGGCGAAATATAGTGCGCGAAGAGGTAAAAAAGATGCTGACATTGGGTGTAATTCGTGAAAGTAAAAGTGACTGGTGCAGCCCGGTCGTATTAGTCCCAGCGCAAGATGCTTCGGTTCGCTTCTGTATCGATTTCAGACGCTTGAATAAGGTCTCTAAATTCGACGCTTATCCAATGCCCTGTGTCGATGAACTGTTGGAAAAACTGGGTCAGGCAAGCTATATCTCCACGCTAGATCTCATGAAAGGCTATTGGCAGGTGCCTTTAGAGGCTAGCAGTTGTGAGAAAACACCATTCGCGACTCCTATCGGACTCTATGAATTTACAAGACTGCAGTTTGGTCTTCATGGGGCACCTCTAACTTTTCAGCGTATGATGGATCAGATCCTGCATCCTCATTCTGAATATTCCGGGGCATACCTTAATGATGTTGTGATTTTTAGTAATGATTGGAAAACACACTTAGAGCGGCTTCAAGCCGTTCTTGAAAGCTTGAGACAGGCTGGCCTTACTGCTAACCCTAAGAAATGTAAACTGGGCATGTCCGAGACTCATTACTTAGGCTATTCTATGGGCAAGGGTTTACTTAGGCCGCAGTTAAGGAAAATAGAAGAAATGCTTGTTTACCCGAGACCTGAGGCACAGAAACAAGTACGCGCTTTTCTGGGGCTTGCTTGTTACTACAGAATATTCATTCCAAATTTTGCACATAGAGCTGCTCCTCTTACAGAACTTACTAGAGGCAGAAAAAACCAACCTATCTTGTGGACAGAAAATTGCGAACATTCTTTCAGCGATTTAACAAAAGCATTGTCTTCTTACCCAGTTCTAAGGAACCCGGATTTCACAAAAGATTTTACCTTGCAAACAGACGCAAGTGCATTTGGTGTGGGCGCAGTCCTGTCACAGATATTTGATGGAGAAGAACATCCAATCACATATTTGAGCAGGAAATTACTTCCTAGGGAACATAATTATTCTACAATTGAAAAAGAATGCTTGGCAATTAGGTGGGCTGTGGAAGCGCTTTGTTATTACTTGTGGGGACGAAACTTCACTTTGGTAACTGATCATGCTCCACTTCAATGGTTATACCGACAGAAAGATATAAACTCTCGTCTCATGAGATGGTTTCTGGGCTTACAACCTAACAGTTTCACAGTAAAACACGTTCTGAACACGTCAACGCAGACATATTATCACGACTACATGAACCTGGTACAGAGAGTCGCCTGATTCACGGGAATGTAAATAAAGCTGAGGGGGAGGATGTGAATTGGAGGGCTGATTGCACCCCAAAAAGATACAGACACCCCTGAGAAAACCCCAATAACCCCAATCCCTGAAACACGTTACCCTCACATTGCTCCTTACCTTCTCACTTGCGCTATAATGCACAATACAAGCCTCGCACGATACTCCGCTAACTTAAAAGCCTTGTGCAGCGCCTGTCAGTTTTGGAATTGCTTATTTTGCTTTTCTCTCTCTCTCTCTGACATTCTCTGCTCCTAGTGGAACTGTCATCTCTGACTTGTCATGGAGCACTTTTAAGCTTTTGAAAAAGAAACAAATGTTTGCAGTGTTTGAATAAAATTCCTGTTTTCTACAACCACCTGTCTCTCTGTGCAAATCCCAAGCGTGACAATATATATATAGTGAACACTAGAGGGCACTGAGGACACAAGTTAAAAGCACCAAGATTTGTTTTATTCTTTCTTTAAATTCTTCACAGTGCTCTCTTCACCACCACAGCCACAAGTAAATATGCAATACTGCCCACAATTATTCTCCTTTTCTTTCTTTCTTTTCTCCTCCACACTTCCCAGCAAGCTTTATCCACCTTCTTTATATATTGTTCAACCTGGAAGTGCTTCTGCTCTTCCACCCACATGGCCTTTCAGCACTTCCGGGTCATATGGATAGCTCATGTCTCCTGGTTCATTCACAGGATCCCCTGGTGGCACACACAGCACCCAACATGGGTGAGATACCGAACTACAATTCCCATGGTGGCCTGTGGGAATCCGGGGCACGGTTGTAAACCAGGGGAGCTGTCATCTAGCGTCTTGGGGGAGGCAGTGCCCTACAAAAACTGCCTTCCCCCATCTTTTCATTTCTGGGGTGTCCCAGTCGGGTGTTACAATATATGTATTGTATATATTTATAGAGTATATACAGCGGTCAAAATAAGGTACTACAGGTCACAGAAGAAGTATTCAGGTAAAAAGCCAATCATTCCCATTTAATTTCAGTCCCAGAAATTAAACAAATAGGGCTGCTATATGCACCTCTGTTACAAGCAATTGCATACAAACAAATTTATGGCAATTATTATTTATTTATTTTATAGTATTTAAGGAACTTGAAACTCCATCCTTTGGCTCAGTCTAGTCAAAAGTGATTTTGGCAGCAGTGGACTTTAAAGCCAGAAAACTGGAAGAAGCAGAGTTGATTGCCCTTTCCGGGGGTCTTCTTGCCGCTGCAGAGGGAAAAAATGCACCTAGTGAGTGAAGGCTAAGCCCTTCTGATCCAGTCCCACAGATGTGCTGCTGTAGCACATATTGCTGAAAACATAATACTGGCAATTAGAGAAAGGTGACAGAACACACAGTGAATTGCAGTGATGTGTAGCTGCTGATCAGTCAGAGTGCCTGTGCTGACCCCTGTCCACTGCTAAAAGTGCCTGATGAATAACATTTTCTTTTAGATTATGTGGATGGCTGAGTGTATGCTTCATTTACCTGGGGAAGAGATGACAGTAGTGTGCACTACAAGTAGAAGGTAAGTTGGCTAAGGCAGTGTGATGCTTTGGGTAATGTTCTGCTGAGAAGCCTTGGGTACTTGGCATTCATGTGGATTATTTTGACACGTACCATCTACCTAAAGGTTGTTGCAGAGCACGTACACCCCTTCATGGTAATAGCATTCCCTGGTGGTTGGGGCCTCTTTTAGCAAAATAATGTTCCCTGCCATGCTGCAAAAATAGTTCAGGAATGGTTTAAGGAACATAACAAAAAGAGTTCAGGATGTTGACATAGCCTTCAAAGTCCCCAGATCTCAGTCTGATTGAGTATATGTGGGATGTTGGAAAAACAAGTCTGATCCACGAGGGAGACCTACACAATATTTTGTTGGTGGTTTGAATTTTGTGGCTAATTAGTGTACAGTATATTCCATTCTTAAAACCACGTAATCCAATTCCTGGCATCCTGGCACAAGTATGTGTGTGAGGGCTGTATTTCAGTATGCTGTGTATTTGCTTTAGTCTACAGTTTAAGCATATAAAACATTTTGTTCATTATAAGGACCACCTAAATGTGCAGCCTGTAAACTTCATTGCCAATTTTAATGAGTTAAAGTAAAGCATGATTAAATGTTACAGCTCCATTGGCTGGCTATGGCTATTGCTGTTTCAAATAAATTGAAGATTGAACGTACAACTTACAAAAAAAAAACTAAAAGTAATGCTTGAATGAACAATGTAAATAAATGAAAATTGCTAACATATAAAAATAATAATGAGCAGGCTTGAGGGGAAGCTGGAACTTATATCAGCAAGCATAGGGTGCAAAGCAGGTGGACATAAATACTTAAAATTCATGTTATTACTAATCCATGTCAATTTAAAATAACACATTCCTGTAATGTTGTGCTTCATATTGATATTAATTTTAATAATAATTAATGAAATTAATGAAAATGTAATAATTTTAATAATATAATTTTCAGATATCTCTAAATATGAATTTGACTTGCCATGCAGTTCATACCCCAACACTGACCATTCCTTGCTCTAGCAAAGTTTTGTTTGCTTCCTGTATTTATTTCTTTTTACCTAATTTGTGCTTTAATATGTTGCTTGTTTTTTGCAATGCACATGTTTCATGATTAACATTTTGACTGAACAACTTACTGGCCTTTTAAAGTCAAAACATATGTTATTGTCTTTTGAACATTTATGTTAACACACGGCTAAAGAATGTTAGATGAAAGAGAAAGACCTGGTACACAACAGGAACTGAATTGCTGCATTTGGTTGATGATGTCTGTCTGTGGTGTAGTGGTATGTTCTGTGGTTAGCTGGGACTTTATTAATATCTAAGCTGTGTTGCATTCACTTATTTTGTTTACTAATTCAGCTTCATGTTCTAAAACTTTTACATGTTTTTATTGTTTACAAAATTGTCACCTTTTATAACAGGTTTTCACATATGCACTCATCTCATGTTTTAATGATTGTAGAGTTTGTTTTATTTTTGCTAACTTACAGCAGCTGTAATAAAGTGATTAAAAAAGTTATTACAAACTCCATGTAGAGAGCTGGTTTGTTCATCATCAGCGTGTGATCTGATAGTGACGCGGTTGCAGACCTCACTGCCCAGCCAGCTCCTAGGATCTAGTTGCAAATAAATTACAGTTTTGCTAGACTGGAGGGGCCCACCTCAAGGTGCTGCACAGGGGCCTTCAGCAAGCTAGCTACGCCACTGGGAGGGGGGTGGTATATGAATTTGAGGTAGGAGTGTGGGGGGAGGAGGATTCTGTGCAGGGAACCAGAATTTTCTTTTGAGGCTGAAGTTGGCTACCTATTCGAAGCTCTTTATTTGGTGGGTTACTTACTCAGGGCTCCTTATTCCAAGTATCTAGCCAAATAAGAGAGAGGTTCCTTGCTAACCCTTATTCGGCTAGACACTTATTCATATTCTTTGTGCAAAGCAGTTCGTTATTCTCTGTTAACAGAAAGACAAATGCTTTTGATAAACTACATTTTGCCCGGCCCAAAATGGGTAATTAATAAGATTTACTGTGATGTTTAAATGGAAATATGAAGGATTAAATGTCATTGGACCACCCCGATTTGAACAGTTTCAAGAGAAGAAAGATGCCTTTGTAAAGTTTTTTTTTTTGGCACAATGCAAATTATATCTATTGATGGAGATTTACTGTAATGTTTAAAGGGCACTGTAAAGGGTTAAATGCCGTTAAGCCAGCCTAAATTTTAACAGTTATGACAAAAGATGATTTTTTTTATTAAACTGCAGTTGGGTTCAATCAATCAACCAACATTTATTTATATAGCACATATTCATACAAAAAATGTAGCTCAAAGTGGGTTTTGCCCAGCTGAACATGGGAATATAGTAATATGGGTCAAATGTGCTGGTAAAGTTGATCTAATAAATGTGATTGCCTCCGATGTTTGATGAGTGCTGTAAAGGTTTAAAAGCCGTTGGGCCACCTGAATTTTAACAGTTTAGACAAAAGACAGATGCATTGGTTAAGATGCAGTTGGGTTATGCTCGGCCCTAAGTGAGTATATTGGCCAAATGGACTGGCAAAGCTGGCATACTTTCATATAGAATGAATGTTTCTGCGAAGTTTAATGGGTACCATAAAGGGTTAAATGCCATCTGGCCAAATTAAATTTCACATTATTGACAAAAATAGATAACTTTATTAAATTGTATTTGGGTTTTACCTGGGTCACTGCAAGGTAGATTGTTCAATTTTCTTTGAAATTTTCTCAAAAATGCATTGATTTAAGTCAAAATATATTCTGTTCCATTATTCACAAACACTACTTTAGTTGTATGTTACATTTTTAATAATTTGTAAATCAACTATTAACTACAATATAGTATATACTCAAATATAATATATGCATTTCTGAAATCAACATCTTATTATTTTGTTTCATTTGATTAGATAGGATAGAAGGAGATAAGCATCTTGCCGGAGAAACAAGACTACCCGGATGAGGCGCCTCAAACTGGGACCCGAGTGCTGCCATGCAGCGGGCGACGCTTCAGCACCACACCAGTTCTGATCCCCAACAGACCTGAGCCCATTGGCTCTCCAATGGTTTCGACTCTTCTGGAGATGGAGTTCCAGAGGGCTTTCCCCCATCCCTTCATGATGCGAGCAGCCTTCCTATAGGCGGCTGCAGCAGAGCTACTCCCGCAGAGAGCAAAAAGGAGTCCTTTCTGTCATTTCGGAGCTGTGTGAAGTTTTTTTACGGTGGCTGGAGTGCCAATCCTGCCACCAACCCCCATGATTTCCCTGAAAATTGGAGGACCACTTGCAGGGCTAGATGTATTGTGAGAGAGTGTCAGTTACGGCACTACAGCCATGTGGTGCGTTTCCCAGAGGGTGATCCAGCTCGTAGGATCCTCATTGTTGGGGAGCCAAATGGCTGGACAAGGCCAAGGGGTCGCCCACGTAACACCTGGCTGTGGCAGATAGAGGGTCGCTTCTGGAGTGTGGGTCTGGACCGTGTCTCTGCCTGGAGGTGGGTCACCAACTGGGATTCCGAGCTGTTTCATTGTGTGGTGGGTGCAGCAACACATTGTACCAGTGCATGCTCCCCAACTTGACTTGAGTGATAGAAATGCCTCCATTTCTTCAGATTTGTAGAAAGTAAATATAAACTGCTCTAAACTCTCTATCCTTTGTTCCTCATCCCCACAGTTTTTGGAGTCTTCTTAGTACTTGCATCCATTGCATCTTTACGCTTAATTTCCATTTCTGAGGTCTCATATTATTCCAGTAAACACTTCCTTCTTTTTGTTCACCCAGTAACTTGCACTTACAATATTCTTCAGCACTGATAATTCATGTCAAAGTAATTTCGGAAATATTCATTCAGATATGGAAGAGTGCGTAAACTACTCTGTATATATAAAATCCTAAGCCTAAAAGTGCAACGATTTTGTGCAACAATTTTATGTGATGTTTTTATGCTACGTTTTTTGTCATGCTTTAAATCGGCTAATTTTAAAACATACGCATATATGTTTGGTATAATTCTTTTCAGAATTTATCAAACTTTAATGTGATGTTGTTAGATTTTCAGATTCTTATTCCGTTTTTAAATTATAAGCTAAAAAATATCAAGAACTCATCTCCCGTGAGATGAGACTTAACCAAGAGTGCCAAGAGATTTAACCACGCCCGGGGCTGGAAATAAAAGACTGGACAGCTGCTGTACAGGCTTTTAAATGTTCAAAGTGCCGCACGAAATGCAGATCAGGTGGCACGGCAGCAGCAGCAAGCCAGCAGCTGATTGAGCAAAGAGGAGGTAAAAAAAAAGACATTTATTTTTTCATGTTTTAAACTTTGCAATAATGAACCACGCATGATGATTTCAAATTGTGAAATACTGTATGTGAAACATTTATGATGTCAACTTAAATGTCATTTTGATATATCAGAAGTTTGTGTCATTCTGACTCCTGGTTTAAGTACATCCTTCAGTAGCTCAGCTACAGCCAACTTTGTTTCCACTACTAGAGTTGTTTAGTTCTTTTTTCTTTTCAGTTCTTCTTTGATAAGTGGTAAGAACACATATGGATTCCTTTGTTGTGTGTTATGACTACTGGATCATACCTTTAAGTGAAATGTCACAAAACATCATACTGATAACAATTATCCAATTAACTTTTCATCAGAACAACTGTATACTGTACATCTAAGAAAGGGGATTTTATCTTATTCCTCCCCAATTCAAGTTTACAGAACCTTTCTAATGAATTAAGCAATAAATGAGGCAACTTAATTTCATGTGTTCACATTAGAAAAGATAATTGAGACCACAAAGTTTCTAATTATTTACCAACATCTGACCCAGAGAAGACACCCCAGGAAATGTTAAATCCTGCTCACAGTTTCCATTTGTCTGTTACTTAACCGCTGAGTGTGGATTCCATTCAGATATGGACTGACTAATTATTAGACTGAAGTCAGAACACACTTGAAAGTTCAAGTCAACATAATACAACACTGCCAACATTAACATTATGTTTGCAAAGGACATCAGCTGGAAAAGAAAACTCGGTTAATCAAATGTGGAGAACCAGGAGTAAACCTGGTTATTTAAGTTAGCATGCCTGCAAGGTTATGTGAAATGCCATCATTCAGACAATGTGTTTCTTCTCTTGACCCCAAATTTAGCATGCTATGTGTTGCACAAATAAATACAGTCATCTTACATAAAACTGATACAGCAACAAAGTAACCCTTTTTGTAGACGAATGGAGTAAAAAGAATCTGACAGCTTCATTTTTCAGAATCTCTGTAAGGTTTCACCATTCACTAACAAATAAAATACACCATGCTTTGTTAAGTTTACGTGGTGTATATCATCTGTGCTTCGGAGAAGCTTTGGCAAATGCCCTTGACCATATTCTGGATGAGCCAGATGATACCAAGTTGTAACGGCCGCCCTTTACCCGGCCGGCAGCTACACCTCCAAGACCTGTGGCCTGGATTAATTGCTGAGGTTGAATCTAATCAAACCGTACCTTTAACAAATTAAACCTTTTCCCCACAATCGACTGTGGAAATAAGCACAAAAGCAAAACAGATATGTAAACTTAAACTTATAAAATGTATTAAATGAAACAGAAAAGCTAAATAAATTATAAATATCCCTCCACCAAAGCAACACCGTGACAAATCCCTAGATGAATATAACTACCCCTCCCTTGCCCTTGTAACATATAACACAAATACCAAAAAAGAATGAAATACGGAAATGAATGGTTGTGAACTTGAGTCCGAGTAACAATTGTCCTGAGTGCAGATGACTGGTTAACCGATATATGGAGTGTTTGTAATTCCCGGAAACAAAAATGGAACAGCCTCACCGTATATCCTCGGCGGTGGTGGAAAATGATCCGACCCCGGGGTCTCTCGATGATGAAGGTGTTGGAGTGAGTCCAGCGGAATGAAAAACAAACTGGATGGAAATGCGCGATGTGAAATACAGCAGGCACAGGTGGTTCGTGGTCGTATATCGAAAATCTCCTTCTCTCCACTTTTCCTCTTCTCTTGATTGTTTTTATAGTCCTGTGACGAATGTAATTGATTAATTGAAAAATGGTGTTTTCCAGGTTTGGGGCTGCAATCTCCTTCCATCATCCATCCCCCTTTACGGGGACGGCATTCACTGACATACACAAACAGTAAACGGGACGATGGAAACAAGACGCACGTGGTACCAACACAAACACTATTACTACTATGTAGCCCCGCTACATCCCCACCAACCTTGGACAAGGGAGGGCCAAAGTACGGCTTGATATTGGCCACATGAATAGTGTCAATCTTGGAGTTAGTGCCGATACCCCTTTGAATTTGGAAATTAACTGGACCGGTTTGTCTCACGATCACTGCTGGACCTAACCATTTAGGCGCAAGCTTGGCGGAGAACCGCTTGCTGGCATCCGAGAGGTGGTGGGCTTTAGTCCAGACCAAGTCTCCCGGCTTGAAGTGCGCTTCCTTCCGCCGGGCATTATATAACCGGGCATGTCTGGACGTCGATTCCACCAACCTCTGTTGGATTCTCTGCCAAAATTCTTCTAATTTTAAAGTGTTATTGTGAAGGGTGATTTGTGAACTAGGGGCTCCGGATAAGAGTCGGTCGAACGGGCCCTTCAGCTGCCTGCCTAGTGCCACCAAAGGAGGCGTTTCACCTGTGGCCTCTTGCACTGCGGTGTTCAGGGCAAACCAGAACTCCGGGAGCCATTTATCCCAGTCCTGATGGCATTCACTCACATAGGAGGCAATCATGTGCTTCAGGGTCCTGTTCACTCGTTCAGTCATGTTGGCCTGGGGATGGTATGCTGTAGTAAGATTTTTCTTCACTCCCCAGGCTGTATAGAGATCATCAAGGACTGAACTCGTGAACTGGGGACCGCTATCCGAGATGTTCTTCGGGACCCCCCAGCGGATGAATATCTCATTCTTCAGGGTGGAGCTCACCTTGCTGGCATGGGCATCAGACAGTGCAAATAGCTCCACCCACTTAGAGAAATAATCCACTACCACCATCAGGACAGTCTTCCGTGAGCTGGTCATCGGAAATGGCCCCATCAGATCGAACCCCAAAGTTTCTCCTGGTCCAACTGCGATAGTCGATTGCAACATCCCGGATGGTTTACCAGGTGGGTTCTTTAGCTGTTGACACGTGTGGCAGTTCACGTGACGGCAAACATCTGTCCGGACCGATGGCCACCACGCCACCCCCAGAATCTTCAAGAGGGTTTTCATCCGGCCAAGATGACCACCTAAAGGGCTGTCGTGAAAAAAGTTCAAAAACTCGGGGATGAGCGCCTCCGGGACCACAAGTTGTTGTTGCAGGCCCCCCCAAGGATGATGGAACAGATCTATACAGAACTCCCTGGAGGTCCACAAAGTGTACCCGGTCAGTGCGTTGTTTATCCAGCTCCTTCCTAATATTTTGGCAAAAAGGGCTGGAAGCTTGTGCTTGGGCCAGATCATAAAGTGTACTAGGTAGTGATGGAAATACCTTCTTTGCTTCTGCCAAGCACACCATCCCCGAGGACTCTGATACCCTAGACAGAGCGTCAGGCACGATGTTGCTACAGCCCTTCCGGTACGTCACCTTGAAGGCGAAATTCTGGAGGCGCAGCACCCACCTGGTCAGTCGGGAAGATGTCTTCGGGCGATTAAACACCCAGGTCAGAGCATGAAGTGTATACTTCAACCCCTTCTAGAAAATGTTTCCATTTTTCCACGGCCCACACTACCGCCAGGCACTCTTTTTCTGCTGTTGAGTAATTGAGCTCGGCGCCGTGTAGCGCTCGCGAAGCGTATGCAATGACGCGCTCTTCCTGGTTCTTTTTTTGTATGAGCACGGCCCCGAGCCCCAGGTTGCTGGCGTCCGTATGTACTTGAAAAGGGAGCCGTGGATCAGGCTGGGCCAGGACGGGTGGCTTTTGTAGATGTTCTTTCAATTGCTTGACGGCGTCCTGGCATTCTTTGGTCCATTCCCACGGGACATCCTTCTTTCTTAATTGGTTTAAGGGAGCCGCTATGTTGGCCAACCGAGGGATGTATTTATGGTACCACCCCACCAATCCCAAGAAACGCTGTAAAGATTTTAAGTCTGTGGGTGTGGGGTAGTCTCGGATGGCCGAAATCTTTTCTGGGTCTACAGCGACCCCCTCTGCAGACACGATATGCCCAAGGAAATGGATTTGGGGCTGAATGAAGGTACACTTTGTGTTCAGGGTGAGGTGTGCTTGCTGGAGACGATGAAAGATGGTATCCAAATCCTCGAGATGCTGTTCAATTGAAGGGGAGTAAATAATAACATCATCAATGTATACAAAGCAGATTTTCCCGATTAACCCCCTCAGCACTTCTTCCATGAGCCGTTGAAAAGTGGCACCAGCGTTCTTTAGGCCAAATGGCATGGTTTTAAATTGGAACAAGCCCTCAGGGGCGATTACGGCCGTCTTCTTTTTACTCCCCTCATCCATCGGCACCTGCCAATAGCCACTACGGAGGTCCAATGTACTAAAAACAGCTGCTCCATGCAGTGACTCGAGTATTTCACGAACCAGAGGCATGGGATATGCGTCCGGGTTTATCTTCGCGTTCACACCCCTGTAGTCCACGCAGAAACAAAAGGTGTCATCTGTTTTCTTTACTAGGACTACAGGGGACGCCCAGGAGGAGAATGATGGTTCAATTATTCCCTCGGCGAGCATTTTCTCTAGATGTTGTTTAATAATATCCTTCTTCAGTGGAGAAACCCGGTGTCTCACAGGGACTTCATCGGAGGTATGAATCACGTGGGTAACCCCCCGTGCAACTCCTAATTTCTCTGTCCATACCCCCAACCACTTCTTCAGGACTGGCCTGACCTCTTCGAGTTGTTCCTCCACTGGGGCAGCCGCTGAGGTTTGATTTTCCCTCCTCACTGCTGCGTAAAAGTTGATTGGATTCAGACTTAAGTCTTCCCTAGGTTTATGTACAAAATCGCATACCCCTTCCCCTGGCACCATATACCCCCTGGGACAGAGATAATAGTCATCTTCATTGCTGTTAAAGAATCCAGCCCAAGGAGTAACGGGACGGACAGGTGCTGGTCATCCAGAACGTAGGTCTCCATTTCCCAGGTGGTGGACAGTACGCTGTACCTCAGGGGGACTCTGCCCAAAGCCTGGTGTTCACTCCCATCCTCCAACAAGAATCGGACAGATGGGGCAGGTGTCGTTTTATCTGACGGTCGGCAAATCTTCCTCCAATTATTTTGTCTGATGAGGGTATGATGGCTTCCGGTGTCCACCACTGCATTCACCAGCCACCCCCGCAGCGACACTGGGACGACCCGGAGGGATGCACTGACCTGCATAATCGTGAGATCGGCCTCCAAACGGCCAGGCTTGACTCGCTGGGGTCTTAAGGACTGGGTTTCTTTTGCACTGGACTGTATTTTACTCCAGTACGACTTGGAGTTACCCCAGTCCCGCTCCACCTGTGAGCCAACCCTAACCAGATCTTCAACCGACCCCACAACCCCCCTGAGACACCCAGCTAGCCGCGGGTTACAGGCATTAAGGATGCGGCAGACCACCTCCTCTTCGGACATGGCCGGCCGCCACTTTAAACACAAAGCCCTATATTCATAGGTAAAGTCCCGGATGGAATGTGTTGGAAGTTGCACCATGGATCGCAGCTTGTCTTCAAGTTCGGTCTCATAATCCTCAGGAAGAAAAGCTGCGAGGAAAGCGTCGATCCCGTCTCTGGAGGCACAGCACGATCTCTTGTCCCAGGAGTTTAAGTTGTTCATTAACATATTCTTTCATCTGCTCCTGGGTGCTGCTGATACGGGTCCGTAAGGCTTCTTCGCGTTCTAATGCGCTTTCGGCTACCTCACAGACCCTCTCATTTACGCGAGCAAGTTGCTGCGCCAGATCTTCCCACGGAGGCGAAACATCTTCCTGGCCATCCTCTTCAGGTCCATGGTGATTTTCAAGGTACAGCGACTGTAAAGAATCTACCACCTGCTGCACCGCTGAACATGCTCTGACCGTGACGTGGCGAGCCCCGGCTACTCCTTCCTCACACCGTGGCGAAGCAATGGTGTCGTCCAGCTCGGCACGCACTACAGACATGATGTTATTCTGAGGGGAAGATTGTTATTTTTTAATTTATATATATATATATATATATATATATATATATATATATATATATATATATATATATATATATTATGAGGGGCCGTTCAGGAAAAAAAGATTGGTTCGTAAATACAGTATATACATTGGTTCATATATATATATATATTGGTTCAGATACATTGGTTTGAATATATACATTGGTTTTAATACATCCGTTCAGATATATACATTGGTTTAGATACATTGGTTGAGATATATATATAAATTGGTTTGTATAGATCCGTTCTGATATATATACATTGGTTGAGATACATGCGTTCAGATATATACATTGGTTTGAATACATCCGTTTAAATATATACATTGGTTGAGATATATATATTGGTTGATATACATTGGTTTAAATATATATATATTGGTTAAAATAGATTGGCTTAGATATATACATCGGTTCAGATACATCCGTTCTGATATATATATCGGTTCAGATAGATCGGTTCAGATATATACATTGGTTGGTATTTATGGGCAGGCACAACGCGGCCACCCATGTTTAGCATCTCCCTTTTGCTTCATCATTGCTTCAACACTTTTGTAATTATTGTGCATATTTTATACAAGCAGCATACGCTTGTCTGTCGCGTTTTGTTTCGTAAGCCCTATTTGTTGGGGGTCCTCGATTTCAAAGCACTTTTTTTCCTTTCATTATTTAAAACACTCGCAGAGATACCGCCTCTTAGCCTCGCTCCGTCCCGCCCCGGCTCATTGTACCCGCCTCACTCACTCCCTCTTGTCCCACCCATGACAGATTCTTCTCAAAAGCAGAGTTACCAGAAAGCATTAATCGCAACCACAGTACGTCCCATTTTTTCACCTCATCAGACGCTGGTTTATCATTGGTGGAAAGCCGCCCGGTGATATCTGTTATTCCGTATTGGTAGCATTTCATTAAAGGGCGATCTGCTTCAGCAAGGAACTTAGTCCTGTTTGCTGAAAGGATTTTATGAAGGAAAACACTGGAGTTGCCCTGTTTCTTTAAATGTTGATCAGGGATCAAAATGACCAGAATATTCCCGCATCACAAATAACTGACGTTTAACTATTTTTATAGTAAAACTAACAAAACCACACACACTCACAAATCGTGGGTCGCACGTACTACTGATTAAGCGTATCTGTCAAGGACGATTATTTTTTCACCCCATAAAACAGATTCTTCTCAAAAGCTGAGTTACCAGGAAGCATTGATAGCAACCGCAGTACCTCCCATTTTTTCACCTCAACAGACGCTGGTTTATCATTGACCGAAAGCCGCCCGGTGATTTGTTATTCCGTATTGGCAGCATTTCATTAAAGGGTGATCTGTTTCAGCAAGGAACTTAGTCCTGTTTGCTGAAAGGATGTTATGGAGGAAAACACTGGAATAGCGCTGTTTCTTCTGAATGTTTATCAGTGATCAGGGACCAGAATGATCAGAATATTCCTGCTTCACAAATAACTGATGTCTGTTTTTATTGTAAAACTGAGAAAACCACACACACTCAAACTCAAAAAATCGTGTGTCGCACACACTACTTGATTAAGTGTATCTGTCACGGAAGATCATTTTTTTCACCCAATAAAACTTTAGTTTGTCAAAGTTGGAAAGCAGCGCGGTGATTTCTATTATTCCTTATTGGCAGCATTTAATTTAAAGATGATTCACGTCAACAAGGTGAAAGAGTCTCTTATTTTGACAGGGCGATCTTTATTTAGGCTTAAGCATTTTGATTGACTTACAAAAGAAAATAGCTATTACTTACCCTCTTTGCTTCAAATTGGCTTTTTAAAAAACCTTTTTGATATAATTTATTTATGACAGTATAAAATAAAAAAAGTAGTGCTCAAAATTATAATGCGCGTATCTAACAGGAAGAGGTGGCGGTAAGAGTAAGATTGCTGACTCGCAGTTAAATGATCACTGGTTTGTGTCCGGGGGCTTCCATTCTGTTATTTTATTTATTTATTTATTTATTTTTACAAATTGCTTTGAGTAGTAAGAAAGGCGCTATAAAAACGTAAGGAATTAATAACAATAACAATAGTAGTAGTAATATTATTATTATTATACGTGTGAATGCATGATCAAAATCAGCCGCTGCGTAGTGGGGTATGAATAGGGACAATACCACGAGTTCATTGAAATAATTACACAGCAAGGTGCACACGCAATGTAAACATAATGTGTATATTATTGAAGTAAAGGTTCATATAAATTAATTATATACAACTTTTTAACAAGTTGAGAGATGTCAACTGGTTAAAATGCATGAAATTATACATGTATTGCTTTATAGTCCACACATAGTGTATGTATATTATTAAAATAATGATATAAAATTCCTATAAAATGGTATAGAATCTGCGTCGTAGACTTATGTTGTGTCAAATTTCTTCAAAGTAGTTTTTGCTTTAAAAAATCTTACGGCAAACATGTGAACGTTGAAAATCGCTGATCTTAATCAATTTGTTTTAACGCATGCTCCGTGCAAAATGCTGTCATATCTGTTAGTAAACATGCACGCGCAGCGATGTCCTGATGTCTGCGTTCTACGGCTGCAGGTGTATTAAACGCTATTGACGTTTTACCGGGGTGCTCTGGGATTGAGGGCGGACAGTAAACTTTGTTAAAATGATATCGAAAAATACCAGTCGTCAGTTGTGTTTTCAGTCGTTTTGGCGTGTTTACTGTTCTTTTACCAAAAATTCTTCAACGGGGCTCATCAACAAAGAAACGTGGATAGTAAGATTTAGTAACATATCAGTAATAATAATACATTGCTCGACACCCAGTAACACTTTACAAAGACATTTAAAAAACAGCTCGTTAAAATAAATGTAGCAATCCATTGTCATGCTATAAGTGACAACTTGCTCTTAAACATTTACACAGGTAGTTTTTCCTGGGAATAAAAAAGGAGAAAAAAATCCACGGGAAATGTTTTGTTGTTGAACTCAAATTTCAACTCCGCCATGTGAGTCATTAAAACTCACAGAGCACCCCGGTAAAACGTCAATAGCGTTTAATACACCTGCAGCCGTAGAACGCAGACATCAGGACATCGCTGCGCGTGCATGTTTACTAACAGATATGACAGCATTTTGCACGGAGCATGCGTTAAAACAAATTGATTAAGATCAGCGATTTTCAACGTTCACATGTTTGCCGTAAGATTTTTTAAAGCAAAAACTACTTTGAAGAGATTTGACACAACATAAGTCTACGACGCAGATTCTATACCATTTTACAGGAATTTTATATCATTATTTTAATAATATACATACACTATGTGTGGACTATAAAGCAATACATGTATAATTTCGTGCATTTTAACCAGTTGACATCTCTCAACTTGTTAAAAAGTTGTATACAATTAATTTATATGAACCTTTACTTCAATAATATACACAGTATGTTTGCATTGCGTGTGCACCTTGCTGTGTAATTATTTCAATGAACTCGTGGTATTGTCCCTATTCATACCCCACTACGCAGCGGCTGAATTTGATCATGCATTCACACGTATAATAATAATAATATTACTACTACTATTATTATTATTGTTATTAATTCCTTACGTTTTTATAGCGCCTTTCTTACTACTCAAAGCAATTTGTAAAAATAAATAAATAAAATAACAGAATGGAAGCCCCCGGGACACAAACCAGTGATCATTTAACTGCGACTCAGCAATCTTACTCTTACCGCCACCTCTTCCTGTTAGATACGCGCATTATAATTTTGAGCGCTAGTTTTTTTTATTTTATACTGTCATAAATAAATTATATCAAAAAGGTTTTTTAAAAAGCGAGTGTTTTAAATAATGAAAGGAAAAAAAAGTGCTTTGAAATCGAGGACCCCCAACAAATAGGGCTTACGAAACAAAACGCGACAGACAAGCGTATGCTGCTTGTATAAAATGTGCACAATAATTACAACAGTGTTGAAGCAATGATGAAGCAAAAGGGAGATGCTAAACATGGGTGGCCGCGTTGTGCCTGCCCATAAATACCAACCAATGTATATATCTGAACCGATGTATCTGAACCGATGTATATATCTAAACCAATCTATTTTAACCAATATATATATTTGAACGGATGTATCTCAACCAATGTATATATTTGAACGGATGTATCTCAACCAATGTATATATATCAGAACGGATCTATTCAAACCGATGTATATATCTTAACCAATATATCCCAACCAATGGATATATTTGAACCGAAATATATATCTAAACGGATGTATTAAAACCAATTTATATATTCAAACCAATGTATCTGAACCGATATATATATATCTGAACCAATGTATATATTTACGAACCAATCTTTTTTTCCTGAATATCATATCATATCATATCATATCATATCATATCATATCATATATATATATAAAGGCAGACGGCGATGGTTTTTTTTCTTCAAAGATTCCTCAGAGAGGGCACCACTTATGTAACGGCCGCCCTTTACCCGGCCGGCAGCTACACCTCCAAGACCTGTGGCCTGGATTAATTGCTGAGGTTGAATCTAATCAAGCCGTACCTTTAACAAATTAAACCTTTTCCCCACAATCGACGGTGGAAATAAGCACAAAAGCAAAACAGATATGTAAACTTAAACTGATAAAATGTATTAAATGAAATAGAAAAGCTAAATAAATTATAAATATCCCTCCACCAAAGCAACACCGTGATAAATCCCTAAATGAATATAACTACCCCTCCCTTGCCCTTGTAACATATAACAAACAACACAAATACCAAAAAAGAATGAATGAAATACGGAAATGAACAGTCGTGAACTTGAGTCCCAGTAACAATTGTCCTGAATGCAGATGACTGGTTAACCGATATATGGAGTGTTTGTAATTCCCGGAAACAAAAATGGAACAGCCTCACCGTGTATCATCGGCGGTGGTGGAAAATGATCCGACCCGGGGTCTCTCGATGATGAGGGTGTTGGAGTGAGTCTGGCAGAATGAAAAACAAACTGGATGGAAATGCGCGATGTGAAATACAGCAGGTACAGGTGGTTCGTGGTCGTATATCAAAAATCTCCTTCTCTCCTCTCTTCCTCTTCTCTTGATTGTTTTTATAGTCCTGTGACGAATGTAATTGATTAATTGAAAACCGGTGTTTTCCAGGTTTGGGGCTGCAATCTCCTTCCATCAGCATTCACTGACATACACAAACAGTAAACGGGATGATGGAAACAACGCACGTGGTACGAACAGAAACACTATTACTACTATGTAGCCCCGCTACATTGTGATACCAGATGAACCAGGTGATACCAGAAGACAAGATTTTAATAGTGACAACCACATGGAGAAAATGTATCAAAAGCTGTGGATATATAGTGGAAGTTGCAGAAGCGACGAGACTATTATAATTGACAATATACAAGTATACAAGATATATACTGTATGTTACATTGATTTTTTTCCTCCATCCTTTCTTTATGTCATGACAAAAGTATCTATTTTTAATGTGAAATAACAACTTCTATGTATGGAAGAGCCAATCCTAACATTTCAAGCAAAATTTACATTGGTGCTTATTTATACAGAATAAGAATAGAATGCTAATTTTGCATAACTGCATTGATAATGGAAGATTTTATTTTTATTCACAATACATTGGCATGTTAATTTAATATTTTAAGCAGTGTTTAAAACTTTAATATATAAGGTGGAAAAATATGTTGTTCCAAAATAATTTTAGGGACTTTATGAAAGAAGAGGCAGAAAAATGTGTTTTGCACAGATTGCTAGTTAGTCTCAAACATATTAGAATATATGCACACAGCTCTAACATCATCATTAATTCGGGGATGATACAATGGTGGTAGGTCTCTTCAGTAATGGAGATGGATCAGCTTACAGAATGGAAATACAATGACTGTCGGAGTGGCGCAAGTGCACACAACTTGTATCTTACTGTGGACAAAACAAAAGATAGTTGTTGATTTCAAGAAGTCCCAAGCTGTGCACTCCCCACTGCACATCGAGAGTTTTGTGGTGGAACTGATCAAGAGCACCAAATCCCTTGGTGTGCACCAGGTAGCTGCCCTGTATAGCTAAGAAGATGCAGTAGTGTTTCCACCTCCTTCCGTGGCTATAGAAGGCAAGATTACCTCACCCCATTCTCACAACATTCTACAGGGGCACCATCAAGACCGTTTGAACCAGTACCTACACTGTCTGGTTTGGGAACTGCAGTGTCTCTGACTATAAGGTCTTACAATGCCCTCCATTGAAGTCATCTTTGTAAAGCTTATAGAATTGTGAAGGACTGCTCCCACTCCTCCCATGGTCTGTTTGTGCCACTTCCATCTGGCAGAAGGTACTGTCGCATCAGCAGAAATTCTACCAGATACTATCAATAGCTGCTACCCCCTGGCTTCTAAAAGGACACCTAGCCTAATTAAATGAGCCATTACTTCCTACTTTCTGTGTTTTGGGTCAATTAAGAAATTACAATAGTAAGTGTGGTAAAGCATCTCTCTATTATAATAAAAAAAATCCTGGAACGAGATGTGACTTTTTCAGAGAAATACTTTGTGCCAAGAGATTTAACCACAGGGCCGTAAAATAAAAGACAAAGAGTAGATGACAAAGCAGAACGTTGTAAAGAATTCAAAAACATTGGTGCGATACACATGCAGAGCAGGTTAGAGATAATGAAAGTGCTAAAATTTGAAAGTCTCAAAAAAATTATAGTAAAAATTGCATTAGCGTAAACAGATGGAAATTATTACTCGGTGAATAACAGAACAGCGAAAAGAGATTGAATATATTGTTTGGATTAAAACTTAAAGTCGGAGACTTGTAGATTGTCTAATTCATGTTGCCATCAGGAAGAAGTAGTGTTTCTTCCCAATGAAGAGGCATATCCTCAAGAATTATAAGATTTGTTGTTTGGTGAATGTGAAATCCACATACGTGAGCAGCAGAGACAAGAAGTGAGTGGTGCATAGCGCGGAATGGGTTGGTTTGGTGGTACTGTCAAGCGAAGCCCCCTAGTTTTAATAAAAATTAATACTAATTAATACTAATACTAATTACACTAAAACTATCAATGTTGTTAGTAAAGTAAATTGTACAATGGAGAAAGTAGTATTTGTTGTTTCATTTATACCATTTAAATTTGCTTTAAAAAATTAGAATTCAAAAATGCAGTTTGTTCCATACAAATGATCACAAAATATAAGCATCTTTTAACAAGATATACCTATAGGCGTCTGCTGACATTAAACAAATATTATTTTAAAACCTATTGAATCTACAGTCCGCTCTTTGTGATGCAAAATTAATTTGCATAACTTTGTTTTAGCAATAACATAATTACAAAATGCCCTGCGTTGGGCTGGCACCCTACTCGGGGTTTGTTTCCAGCCTTGCGCCCTGTGTTGGCTGGGATTAGCTCCAGCAGATCCACGTGACCCTGTAGTTAGGATATAGTGGGTTGGATAATGGATGGATGGATAATTACTAAAACTTACAAATATATGATATATAGTACCTGCCAAATAATACAAAAAATACATGACACATGTTTTGCCCTACTTGACCTTGAAAGGCAGGTCAAAGAACATGGGAGTGTAAACCTCCATCCATCCATTATCCAACCCGCTATATCCTAACTACAGGGTCACGGGGGTCTGCTGGAGCCAATCCCAGCCAACAAAGTGTGTAAGGCAGGAAACAAACCCTGGGCAGGGCACCAGCCCACCACAGGGCACACATACACACACACACCAAGCACACACTAGGGACAATTTAGAATCACCAATGCACCTAACCTGCATGTCTTTGGACTGTGGGAGGAAACTGGAGTACCTGGAGGAAACCCATGCAGACAAGGGGAGAACATGCAAACTCCACGCAGAGAGGACCTGGGAATTTGAATGTGAATTTCCCCCTGGGATTAATAAAGTATCTATCTATCTATCTATCTATCTATCTATCTATCTATCTATCTATCTATCTATCTATCTATCTATCTATCTATCTATCTATCTATCTATCTATCTATCTAAGTGAACCTGGGTCTCCTAACTGCGAGGCAGCGCTATCCACTGTGCCACTGTGCCACCACTGAGTGTAAACCTTTCACAGACAAATCCCAGCGTATGTGAGTCTTCTTGTGGTATGCCACCTGGGCCCACATCAGTTGGCGTATCAGGCAAAAATTGGAGTTGAAGATACAATTGTGAACATTATGTTTTTTTATTTCTCCAGTGCAATCAATACCATCCAGCCATCCTTGTTAAGAAGTAAGCTCATAGATATGCAGGTGTCACCTTTTTCTTCACCCTGTACACCTCAAACTATAAATATAACAGCAGGTCATGTCACATGTAAAACATTCTGATGATTCTGCACTTATGGGGTGTATTGATAAAGGTGATGAGACAGAGTGTAGGAGTCAAGTGGAGACCATTGTTTCTTTGTGCATAGAGAATTGTCTGCAACTTAACTTCAGCAAAACCAAGGTCTTTCACCTCACCAAAGAGCTTCTATGACCAGTCACTATTCAGGGAGTGGATGTGGTGCACTGCTTAAGGTTCTTGGGAGTCCTGGGCAGGGTGCCAACCCACCGCAGGACACACACAAACACACCCACACACCAAGCACACACTAGGGCCAATGTAGAATCGCCAATCCACCTAACCTGCATGTCTTTGGATTGTGGGAGGAAACCGGAGCGCCCGGAGGAAACCCACGCAGACACGGGGAGAACATGCAAACTCCACGCAGGGAGGACCCGGGAAGTGAACCTGGGTCTCCTAACTGCGAGGCTTATTACTACATGTTTTACAAAATACATTCCAATACATAGTGCAATGCAAATGTTAAAGCTGAGGTCTTAATTGATTACATAGATTTAAAATCGTCTTAGCACAGCAAATATCTGTATAATGCCACAATGTGACTGTAACAGCCAAGTCAAAAGTTTTTCTTTTTCTTTCTTTTTAGTTTTCTTTCTTTTTAGTCTGGTGACTCTTTGAGAAGGACTTGTTGTCTGTCAAAGATAGATAGATAGATAGATAGATAGATAGATAGATAGATAGATAGATAGATATTCACTATTTCCAAGGAAATTAATACTTTACAAAAACAGGGAATACTATTGTCATGAAAGGGTGTATGTGACGTCTTTGTTGGTGTGTAACAATCATAGTTAGATGTTATGTGTCAATGTAACAATCACATGAGTACCCAAAGTTTCCCAGTACAACATTGCCCAGAGCATCACACTGTGCCTCTGTTAGCTTGCCTTCTGCCCAAGGTAAATCCTGCTGCCTTATTGAGTAATATTTACTTACCATTTGTTTTAATCTTTACTGTTGCTTTATTTCTGTATGTGGCAGAAAACTAAATTTTCTCATGATAATGTGGCAGTTCAAGTCTTCCAATATAATTCAAAACATATAATTCCTATATAATAAAAAATACAAGAATCAACAGGAGTGCTCTGATGTCATTCGTTACTTTAATCTGCAACCAATTTACGCAAATGGCTATTTAAAAGCAGCCTGTTTTTCTTGCGCATTATCTCAAGTCTTCACCCATCAATTCATACATTCTGAAATCCTTTTAATTCACTTAACAAATCTACGGGAGGTATTTTCTGCATAATTTAAATGTGCTCTTGAAGTACAATACTCCTTCCAAACATTAGTTGGCAGTAGTAACACTTACTCGGGGAAAATGCGTCAGGTTATTACGATCACGTGGAAAAGAGTACTTCCGGTATTTCCCACTCGAAGTTGTGGTTTGGTGTTGGTGGAATTTGCTGTATACTTTCATACATACTTGTAGTTTTTCGGGTATCGTCTGGTGTTTTATTCAAGACAATCATGTCGGTGACCAATTCGCTAAATATTAAGCAGCCACCGATCCAATCGACGGCGGGAGCCGTACCTGTTCGCAATGAAAAGGTAATGAAACTTTTGTGTGGTTATGGAGGCCGTATCGTCAATGTTGGAGGTGATAGAGTAGTTGGATTGCTCTCTGAATGTTAGTCCATACGTCACGTAAATGAGCGCAGAATACCAACGATGCATATATTTGGTACAAACTTTGTTTGTGGGCTAGTGGTTGCAGGCACACTCTGTGGTGTTTAGTTCCAAAGAACAGGAGTTTTAGCACTGTGCTTGATATGCTTAGTGAGCATCACCGTGCCGCATGGATCCAGTGTCGTAGGGTTTTCCCTGTTCACTGATTTTATGGAATTCGCGAGTTCTTCATTTGGCAAACTAGAAAATACTTGTCAATACGCGAACCAGAACTGGATTACGCGGTTTGAGAATTTTATGTTACTTTTACTACTTTTACTATTAAAACAGTAAGGTGCTATCACCAAATCCACTGAAAAGCTTTCCCAACTTTGATGCATAAAGTGTAAATATTGTCATAGAAAACTTCTTAAATAAAAAGTCGTTGTATAAATGTATTAAAATAAAAATGCAGCTCGTTTTTAACAGATATAGTGTACCCCACCACACTGTACTGTTTTTGAAAGGCACTTACACTAAAAATGTGATTGCAGTACTCATTCACCTTGAATTTTCAGTTTCATCATATTACTAGACATTATATCACATGTATAATGACACCAAAGAACTTGAGATACTACTTTGAACCATGAAAGAAAAATATACATACAGTGGCCAAAAGTTTGGGCATCTTTGTTTAAAATGTCTTGTTACTGTGAATTGTTAGGGGAACAAAGATGAACTGATCACCAAAAGGCATAAACGTGACACATTTCTTTTCAGCATTTTATGCAAGATTAGTGTGTTGTTTTTGTTTTATACAATTGTACAGTGAAGAAAGGAAAGGAGCACCATACAAAAGTTTGGTTCAGCCCAAGATATGTGAGATTTCAGATAATTTTAACCAAGGTCTCAGACTTTAATTAGCTTGTTAGGGCTATGGCTTTTGTTCTCAGTCATTGTTAGTAAACTGCAGGTGATACAAAGTGTAAAGCTATACAAATTCTCTGAATTCTCAAACCTTGTCCAAACAATTAGTAGCTGTCTAGCCTCTGAAAAATAAATTAAGTGATGCTCATAAAGTAGGAGAAGGCAACAAGAAGAGAGCATAGCTTTTGCAGGTAACTGTTTTCTCAGTTTGTATTGTTATTAAGAAATGTCAAAAACAGGAAAAGTGGAGGTCAAATTGAGAGTTGGAAGACAAAACCTTCTGAAAGAGCTGCTTGTTGGATTGCTAGAAAGGCAAATAAAAACCTATGTTTGACTGCAAAAGACCTTCAGGGAGATTTAGCAGACTCTGAAGTGGTGGCGCACTGTTCTACTGTGCAGCAACTCCTGAATAAATATGAACTTCATGGTAGAGTCGGCAGAAGAAAACTTTTCCTGCATACTAGCCACAAAATTCAGCACCTGAAGTTTGTAAATAAACATCTAAACAAGCCTGATGCATTTTGGAAGCCAGACCTGTGAACCAATGAAGTCAAAATGGACATTCAATTTTGGCCACAGTGGGCAAAGGTGTGTTTTGAGTAAAAGGGTGCCACATTCCAGGAAAAGAACACTTCTCCAACTATTAAGCATGGGGGTGGATTGATCATGCTTTGGGCTTGGGTTGCAGTCAGTGACACAGGGAACATATCATGGGTAGAGGGAAGAATTGATTCAAATAAATACCAGCAAATTGTGGAAGCAAACATCACACCATCTGTTAAAAAGCTTGATACTAAAAAGATGATGGGTCCTATAACAATACAATGATACGAAACACACCTCAAAATCTACAATATTATACCTCAGGAGTCATAAGCTGACAGTTTTGTAATGGCCCTCAAAGTCCCCCAACCTAAGCGTCATTGAAAATCTGTGCATGTGAATGATGGAAGTAAAATGTAATCTTGCTTAAAATATTAAAGGTGCCTTCTTAAACTTCATGCCTTTTAGTGATCAGTTCACCTGTGCATGATAGCTTAGCACTTAGTCTTCCTGTACAACAACCTCTCGTCCCCTGGTTGGTGGTTTCCTCCTGACGGACCACATCACTTTTCATGCCATGTGGTTGTTTTTGTTTTGGTCCATATTTGTGTGAGAATTTGCACGCGAATGGAAAACGTATCCTTACCATGAGAAAAATAGTACCAGGAAAATTCAATAAAATGATTATTTCCATATTCCTCTTATTGTCATAAACCTGCATCAGAAACATGGAAAGCTTGGATTAATAATTGTCAAATATCTTGGCTTGAAAAATGAATGTATTTGGTAAGTTCTTAAGCTTTTCTTCTCTGCCCCATGCCCTTCATTATAAAGCGCCAATAAGTACAAGTTACTATCTTTAAATTTATGGAAAGTGCTTAAATTTAGAACACAATTTGCATATACACCATGTTTGTGAAGAAATAACTTCAACTTGAAAAATAAGACTATTATAATTGACAATATACAAGTATACAAGATATATACTGTATGTTACATTGATTTTTTTCCTCCATCCTTTCTTTATGTCATGACAAAAGTATCTATTTTTAATGTGAAATAACAACTTCTATGTATGGAAGAGCCAATCCTAACATTTCAAGCAAAATTTACATTGGTGCTTATTTATACAGAATAAGAATAGAATGCTAATTTTGCATAACTGCATTGATAATGGAAGATTTTATTTTTATTCACAATACATTGGCATGTTAATTTAATATTTTAAGCAGTGTTTAAAACTTTAATATATAAGGTGGAAAAATATGTTGTTCCAAAATAATTTTAGGGACTTTATGAAAGAAGAGGCAGAAAAATGTGTTTTGCACAGATTGCTAGTTAGTCTCAAACATATTAGAATATATGCACACAGCTCTAACATCATCATTAATTCGGGGATGATACAATGGTGGTAGGTCTCTTCAGTAATGGAGATGGATCAGCTTACAGAATGGAAATACAATGACTGTCGGAGTGGCGCAAGTGCACACAACTTGTATCTTACTGTGGACAAAACAAAAGATAGTTGTTGATTTCAAGAAGTCCCAAGCTGTGCACTCCCCACTGCACATCGAGAGTTTTGTGGTGGAACTGATCAAGAGCACCAAATCCCTTGGTGTGCACCAGGTAGCTGCCCTGTATAGCTAAGAAGATGCAGTAGTGTTTCCACCTCCTTCCGTGGCTATAGAAGGCAAGATTACCTCACCCCATTCTCACAACATTCTACAGGGGCACCATCAAGACCGTTTGAACCAGTACCTACACTGTCTGGTTTGGGAACTGCAGTGTCTCTGACTATAAGGTCTTACAATGCCCTCCATTGAAGTCATCTTTGTAAAGCTTATAGAATTGTGAAGGACTGCTCCCACTCCTCCCATGGTCTGTTTGTGCCACTTCCATCTGGCAGAAGGTACTGTCGCATCAGCAGAAATTCTACCAGATACTATCAATAGCTGCTACCCCCTGGCTTCTAAAAGGACACCTAGCCTAATTAAATGAGCCATTACTTCCTACTTTCTGTGTTTTGGGTCAATTAAGAAATTACAATAGTAAGTGTGGTAAAGCATCTCTCTATTATAATAAAAAAAATCCTGGAACGAGATGTGACTTTTTCAGAGAAATACTTTGTGCCAAGAGATTTAACCACGCCCAGGGCCGTAAAATAAAAGACAAAGAGTAGATGACAAAGCAGAACGTTGTAAAGAATTCAAAAACATTGGTGCGATACACATGCAGAGCAGGTTAGAGATAATGAAAGTGCTAAAATTTGAAAGTCTCAAAAAAATTATAGTAAAAATTGCATTAGCGTAAACAGATGGAAATTATTACTCGGTGAATAACAGAACAGCGAAAAGAGATTGAATATATTGTTTGATTAAAACTTAAAGTCGGAGACTTGTAGATTGTCTAATTCATGTTGCCATCAGGAAGAAGTAGTGTTTCTTCCCAATGAAGAGGCATATCCTCAAGAATTATAAGATTTGTTGTTTGGTGAATGTGAAATCCACATACGTGAGCAGCAGAGACAAGAAGTGAGTGGTGCATAGCGCGGAATGGGTTGGTTTGGTGGTACTGTCAAGCGAAGCCCCCTAGTTTTAATAAAAATTAATACTAATTAATACTAATACTAATTACACTAAAACTATCAATGTTGTTAGTAAAGTAAATTGTACAATGGAGAAAGTAGTATTTGTTGTTTCATTTATACCATTTAAATTTGCTTTAAAAAATTAGAATTCAAAAATGCAGTTTGTTCCATACAAATGATCACAAAATATAAGCATCTTTTAACAAGATATACCTATAGGCGTCTGCTGACATTAAACAAATATTATTTTAAAACCTATTGAATCTACAGTCCGCTCTTTGTGATGCAAAATTAATTTGCATAACTTTGTTTTAGCAATAACATAATTACAAAATGCCCTGCGTTGGGCTGGCACCCTACTCGGGGTTTGTTTCCAGCCTTGCGCCCTGTGTTGGCTGGGATTAGCTCCAGCAGATCCACGTGACCCTGTAGTTAGGATATAGTGGGTTGGATAATGGATGGATGGATAATTACTAAAACTTACAAATATATGATATATAGTACCTGCCAAATAATACAAAAAATACATGACACATGTTTTGCCCTACTTGACCTTGAAAGGCAGGTCAAAGAACATGGGAGTGTAAACCTCCATCCATCCATTATCCAACCCGCTATATCCTAACTACAGGGTCACGGGGGTCTGCTGGAGCCAATCCCAGCCAACAAAGTGTGTAAGGCAGGAAACAAACCCTGGGCAGGGCACCAGCCCACCACAGGGCACACATACACACACACACCAAGCACACACTAGGGACAATTTAGAATCACCAATGCACCTAACCTGCATGTCTTTGGACTGTGGGAGGAAACTGGAGTACCTGGAGGAAACCCATGCAGACAAGGGGAGAACATGCAAACTCCACGCAGAGAGGACCTGGGAATTTGAATGTGAATTTCCCCCTGGGATTAATAAAGTATCTATCTATCTATCTATCTATCTATCTATCTATCTATCTATCTATCTATCTATCTATCTATCTATCTATCTATCTATCTATCTATCTATCTATCTAAGTGAACCTGGGTCTCCTAACTGCGAGGCAGCAGCGCTATCCACTGTGCCACTGTGCCACCACTGAGTGTAAACCTTTCACAGACAAATCCCAGCGTATGTGAGTCTTCTTGTGGTATGCCACCTGGGCCCACATCAGTTGGCGTATCAGGCAAAAATTGGAGTTGAAGATACAATTGTGAACATTATGTTTTTTTATTTCTCCAGTGCAATCAATACCATCCAGCCATCCTTGTTAAGAAGTAAGCTCATAGATATGCAGGTGTCACCTTTTTCTTCACCCTGTACACCTCAAACTATAAATATAACAGCAGGTCATGTCACATGTAAAACATTCTGATGATTCTGCACTTATGGGGTGTATTGATAAAGGTGATGAGACAGAGTGTAGGAGTCAAGTGGAGACCATTGTTTCTTTGTGCATAGAGAATTGTCTGCAACTTAACTTCAGCAAAACCAAGGTCTTTCACCTCACCAAAGAGCTTCTATGACCAGTCACTATTCAGGGAGTGGATGTGGTGCACTGCTTAAGGTTCTTGGGAGTCCTGGGCAGGGTGCCAACCCACCGCAGGACACACACAAACACACCCACACACCAAGCACACACTAGGGCCAATGTAGAATCGCCAATCCACCTAACCTGCATGTCTTTGGATTGTGGGAGGAAACCGGAGCGCCCGGAGGAAACCCACGCGAGACACGGGAGAACATGCAAACTCCACGCAGGGAGGACCCGGAAGTGAACCTGGGTCTCCTAACTGAGGCTTATTACTACATGTTTTACAAAATACATTCCAATACATAGTGCAATGCAAATGTTAAAGCTGAGGTCTTAATTGATTACATAGATTTAAAATCGTCTTAGCACAGCAAATATCTGTATAATGCCACAATGTGACTGTAACAGCCAAGTCAAAAGTTTTTCTTTTTCTTTCTTTTTAGTTTTCTTTCTTTTTAGTCTGGTGACTCTTTGAGAAGGACTTGTTGTCTGTCAAAGATAGATAGATAGATAGATAGATAGATAGATAGATAGATAGATAGATAGATATTCACTATTTCCAAGGGGAAATTAATACTTTACAAAAACAGGGAATACTATTGTCATGAAAGGGTGTATGTGACGTCTTTGTTGGTGTGTAACAATCATAGTTAGATGTTATGTGTCAATGTAACAATCACATGAGTACCCAAAGTTTCCCAGTACAACATTGCCCAGAGCATCACACTGTGCCTCTGTTAGCTTGCCTTCTGCCCAAGGTAAATCCTGCTGCCTTATTGAGTAATATTTACTTACCATTTGTTTTAATCTTTACTGTTGCTTTATTTCTGTATGTGGCAGAAAACTAAATTTTCTCATGATAATGTGGCAGTTCAAGTCTTCCAATATAATTCAAAACATATAATTCCTATATAATAAAAAATACAAGAATCAACAGGAGTGCTCTGATGTCATTCGTTACTTTAATCTGCAACCAATTTACGCAAATGGCTATTTAAAAGCAGCCTGTTTTTCTTGCGCATTATCTCAAGTCTTCACCCATCAATTCATACATTCTGAAATCCTTTTAATTCACTTAACAAATCTACGGGAGGTATTTTCTGCATAATTTAAATGTGCTCTTGAAGTACAATACTCCTTCCAAACATTAGTTGGCAGTAGTAACACTTACTCGGGGAAAATGCGTCAGGTTATTACGATCACGTGGAAAAGAGTACTTCCGGTATTTCCCACTCGAAGTTGTGGTTTGGTGTTGGTGGAATTTGCTGTATACTTTCATACATACTTGTAGTTTTTCGGGTATCGTCTGGTGTTTTATTCAAGACAATCATGTCGGTGACCAATTCGCTAAATATTAAGCAGCCACCGATCCAATCGACGGCGGGAGCCGTACCTGTTCGCAATGAAAAAGGTAATGAAACTTTTGTGTGGTTATGGAGGCCGTATCGTCAATGTTGGAGGTGATAGAGTAGTTGGATTGCTCTCTGAATGTTAGTCCATACGTCACGTAAATGAGCGCAGAATACCAACGATGCATATATTTGGTACAAACTTTGTTTGTGGGCTAGTGGTTGCAGGCACACTCTGTGGTGTTTAGTTCCAAAGAACAGGAGTTTTAGCACTGTGCTTGATATGCTTAGTGAGCATCACCGTGCCGCATGGATCCAGTGTCGTAGGGTTTTCCCTGTTCACTGATTTTATGGAATTCGCGAGTTCTTCATTTGGCAAACTAGAAAATACTTGTCAATACGCGAACCAGAACTGGATTACGCGGTTTGAGAATTTTATGTTACTTTTACTACTTTTACTATTAAAACAGTAAGGTGCTATCACCAAATCCACTGAAAAGCTTTCCCAACTTTGATGCATAAAGTGTAAATATTGTCATAGAAAACTTCTTAAATAAAAAGTCGTTGTATAAATGTATTAAAATAAAAATGCAGCTCGTTTTTAACAGATATAGTGTACCCCACCACACTGTACTGTTTTTGAAAGGCACTTACACTAAAAATGTGATTGCAGTACTCATTCACCTTGAATTTTCAGTTTCATCATATTACTAGACATTATATCACATGTATAATGACACCAAAGAACTTGAGATACTACTTTGAACCATGAAAGAAAAATATACATACAGTGGCCAAAAGTTTGGGCATCTTTGTTTAAAATGTCTTGTTACTGTGAATTGTTAGGGGAACAAAGATGAACTGATCACCAAAAGGCATAAACGTGACACATTTCTTTTCAGCATTTTATGCAAGATTAGTGTGTTGTTTTTGTTTTATACAATTGTACAGTGAAGAAAGGAAAGGAGCACCATACAAAAGTTTGGTTCAGCCCAAGATATGTGAGATTTCAGATAATTTTAACCAAGGTCTCAGACTTTAATTAGCTTGTTAGGGCTATGGCTTTTGTTCTCAGTCATTGTTAGTAAACTGCAGGTGATACAAAGTGTAAAGCTATACAAATTCTCTGAATTCTCAAACCTTGTCCAAACAATTAGTAGCTGTCTAGCCTCTGAAAAATAAATTAAGTGATGCTCATAAAGTAGGAGAAGGCAACAAGAAGAGAGCATAGCTTTTGCAGGTAACTGTTTTCTCAGTTTGTATTGTTATTAAGAAATGTCAAAAAAACAGGAAAAGTGGAGGTCAAATTGAGAGTTGGAAGACAAAACCTTCTGAAAGAGCTGCTTGTTGGATTGCTAGAAAGGCAAATAAAAACCTATGTTTGACTGCAAAAGACCTTCAGGGAGATTTAGCAGACTCTGAAGTGGTGGCGCACTGTTCTACTGTGCAGCAACTCCTGAATAAATATGAACTTCATGGTAGAGTCGGCAGAAGAAAACTTTTCCTGCATACTAGCCACAAAATTCAGCACCTGAAGTTTGTAAATAAACATCTAAACAAGCCTGATGCATTTTGGAAGCCAGACCTGTGAACCAATGAAGTCAAAATGGACATTCAATTTTGGCCACAGTGGGCAAAGGTGTGTTTTGAGTAAAAAGGGTGCCACATTCCAGGAAAAGAACACTTCTCCAACTATTAAGCATGGGGGTGGATTGATCATGCTTTGGGCTTGGGTTGCAGTCAGTGACACAGGGAACATATCATGGGTAGAGGGAAGAATTGATTCAAATAAATACCAGCAAATTGTGGAAGCAAACATCACACCATCTGTTAAAAAGCTTGATACTAAAAAGATGATGGGTCCTATAACAATACAATGATACGAAACACACCTCAAAATCTACAATATTATACCTCAGGAGTCATAAGCTGACAGTTTTGTAATGGCCCTCAAAGTCCCCCAACCTAAACGTCATTGAAAATCTGTGCATGTGAATGATGGAAGTAAAAATGTAATCTTGCTTAAAATATTAAAGGTGCCTTCTTAAACTTCATGCCTTTTAGTGATCAGTTCACCTGTGCATGATAGCTTAGCACTTAGTCTTCCTGTACAACAACCTCTCGTCCCCTGGTTGGTGGTTTCCTCCTGACGGACCACATCACTTTTCATGCCATGTGGTTGTTTTTGTTTTGGTCCATATTTGTGTGAGAATTTGCACAAGCGAATGGAAAACGTATCCTTACCATGAGAAAAATAGTACCAGGAAAATTCAATAAAATGATTATTTCCATATTCCTCTTATTGTCATAAACCTGCATCAGAAACATGGAAAGCTTGGATTAATAATTGTCAAATATCTTGGCTTGAAAAATGAATGTATTTGGTAAGTTCTTAAGCTTTTCTTCTCTGCCCCATGCCCTTCATTATAAAGCGCCAATAAGTACAAGTTACTATCTTTAAATTTATGGAAAGTGCTTAAATTTAGAACACAATTTGCATATACACCATGTTTGTGAAGAAATAACTTCAACTTGAAAAATATCGAACCTGTCCTTTAAGTTTTTACGTATTTTTTTAAGCATTTCATTGTTTTTATTAAAATCAAATAACATTCTATGCAAGCAAGTCTTTAACAAAACTATGTTTGAAACAAATCAACCCCCAACCATGAGAAAGAGAGCTAGGCCAACAGAGTTAAGACTTTAAACTAGTAAAAATAAGTAAATAGATAAATTAGTATATTAATAAAAATAAATAGAATAAAAAGAGGGGAGAGAATTTTCAATAGTGTAGAAAAGGCAATTTGTTTGTCCTTCTCCACTTTAAGCTCATCTGGGAGTACACTAAACACAGCTGTTAATGGATTAGAAGGGATTGTGACACCAATGCCATCTGAAAGGCATTTAAAGATTTTGGTCCAAAATGATGTCAATTTGGTGAACGCCTAAAACATATGGCCCAATGAGTCTAGAACTTGATTGCGATGTTCACCGGTTGGATTTTGCACTGGAAACATTTTGGACAATTTTAAACGAGACAAATGTGCTCAATATATAATTTTAAGTTGAATAATTATATTCTTTGCACATATGGAGGCTGAATGAATTCTGTGCATTGCTACCTTCCACTCCTTTTCTGAGATTATGAGTTGGAGATCCTTTTCCCACTGTACTCTGGGATCTTTGAAAGGGAAGGACTTTAAAATGTTTTTATATATTACAGAGATGCTGTCTGATTCCTCAAGATTGATCAATATTATTTTTTTGTATTAAAATAATCTTAAATATTTTAATGAACAATGACTGAAGACTGAGATGGAAATGTACACGCCAGAGTGACAATTAAGCCTAAGAACAGGTGCATTTATTTAACAATGAAACATTGTACTCTGAGAATTAGCACCTTCCCACTGTTATCACCATAGGAAAGGACACACAAAGTAGCAGACACCAAATGATAGTTAGCCATGGCTATTCTTGTCCCCCATTGTCTTCTGCTTTCAGTTTTTGGTCTTTCCCTGTAATTCATTAAAAACCACTTATCTTTTGTTGAGGCTTTTATTTTAACCTTACTCCAAAGTCTCTTCTTGCATTCTTGGAACTTCCTGGGCTTTTAAGATGTGTTATGAATAATTCTGGGGTTTAGGGGATGTATTGAGTTTACTGTGTGACAGTCCTCTGTCAATCATGTATTCAGCTTCTTCATTAATCATGCATTCGACTCTGCCTATGTTCAGTCAATCTGCAGACTGCTTTAATATTAAAATAAAATATTTGCATTGCAATAAAATAATGTGTTGCAAGTTAATTTCTGCATCCAAGTAAGAATTTCACCCTATATAACTATAATCTAAAGTTACTGCATGTCAAAACCATCCAAATTTAAAATGAACCTTTTTGTTTTCTCAGTTAACATCAAACAGTATTCCAGCAATAGCTGCTCTTTTATCCTGCTTGAATGCCTTACTAGCCCATTAACTGTGAATCCTGACTGGATGTATGAAGAACTTGTTATATTTCCCTTTAAGAAAAATGAGAACATAAACAGTCTACATATCTTTGAAGCTGAGACCTCTCCACTCTGACAGTGTGACCCGCAATTGAAATGATTGCTTACTACAGATGTGGCAGGGACTGCTTTCTGTCTTCACGATGCTAGAGGACTGACAGAAGTCCAGTATTCAATGTTGTATAATTCCTCATTGTTATAATGTACTCTTGTTTTTGAATCAGTATCAGTGAAAGGTGTATCAATGTGTCGAGTACTATGGGCTCGTTTATGCTTCACGCTTAGAACGCGGATGCGCATGCATCATGGCTGCCCTGTGTTCCCAGCGTTCATTTGATGCGTCCTCTGAGCAGGTCCTCAAAATTTAACACGACGCGTGCTTGAGTTGCAGTACCAGCAAAAAGTCAGGGGGTGCAGTGTGATAAAAGTTGGAACATGACGTCAGTGTCTCTGTTTATTATCTACATGTGACAGAAAGCCGCTTTGTGGATCCTATGGGATCGATGTGCGTGCTTCGATGTTTGATGAATGGTTCGATGTGGTGAAGCAAAATGCCGACATACAGATGCAGTCATGGTCCTTTTATATTGAAGGATTGCGTATTCCCAATCGTATTGACACGATACATTTTAAAAGTCTCACATACCTTCTTTTGTGCCTTCTTTTTTTCTGGGTCTTCCTCCTGACCTGACAGCAGAGGCAAACAGCAATATGTAGATCACCACACAGAACACATTAAATGTATGATATTCCAACTCTATGCACATTTAGATTCCTTAGATTTATACTTGATATCACTTTCATGTTACATTTTACAGATAAATCGTTAATTTAGTTTAAATAATGAATACTGTTAATAATTACACACATGGGGGTGACACAATGGCAGAGTGGTAGTGTTGCTGTCTTGCAGTGACTCATGTCGCTGGTATTCCTTGCCTGGAGTTTACATGTTTTCCTGCTGGGTTTCCTCAGTGTGCTCTGGTTTCCATTCAAAGACATGCAGATTTGGTGACACTGAAATGACGCTAGTGTATGTGAGTGCTTGTATTCACCTTGCGATGAGGTGAAGCCCCGTCCAGGGATTGTTTCTGCTTTGTGCCCAATGGTTGCTGGAATGGACACATCACTGGATTGATAGATTTAATCATTAAACATCCTTTTCAGAGATATTGTGGTAAGGTGTCACAGAATTTAATGGGTGTTCCAGGCAATTCACAACACAGCAACGCCGAATTTGTTCTCACCGTGATAATATCCCTAACTGCCACCTGGTGGATTTCTCCAGATTTATGTAAAGTACACGCGCAAGTATAAACAGTACAATGTTTGTTTAGCAGGAGCATTCACTGGAGCATGTGTCGCGTGAAGTATAAACCTGGCCTATTTCTCATGTTCATGGCTCATGATAGCTGAAGTAACTTAGGCTTAATTGCTGTTCTCAGTAGTGTATGAGTATACCGTGTATATCATTAGAACTAATACAATATGATTGTAAATTTTGTGCTGTGCTGATTCCAATGGAGCTTGAACTGAAAATAAACCTGTCGATGCATTATTGTTGTCATGAAACAATGTTTCCATTCGACATGCTCTTCTAAGGATGCCACTCGTTAAATAAAGTGCAAGTGTGAAACACTTATTCTTCATTCCGTGCCCATCTTCATGTACAGTGATGTTTATGTTATGAGCTAGCAATTCTTCCAAGTACAGTCAGTCTGTCATGTTATATCCTAGTTCTTATTTTTCAGTCAGATTTTTAAATTCCCTGTTTCGACAAAAGATGTTTTTCATTTCCGTCATCTAATATGTAATGTCATACAATACATGATACAGGGCCATATTTCATATTAGCAGCTTTTTGTATCAAAGATTTGATAAAATAAAACCCTTTGTTTTGCCTGTTTAACATTTTCTGCTGAGCAGATTGTTGATCTGGACGCTAGGTACCTTTTGATGTCTTAAGATGTCATTCTGAAATATTCATTCTGAGTTGGTGATGCTGCCTTTTTGGCCACTGATTCATTACATTGGGGCCAGAGGACTCAAGACCAGATAAGTGATGACCAAATGATCTCCATAAACCAAGACTTTCCAAATTAGGTTTCGTTTAAAATTTTTAGGGTCCTAATGTCATTCTCCATATTTCTTTTATTCACTGTACATTTTTTGCTTGTTTAAATGCCAAAGGTTAGGTGCACATGCTACATTGGATGATGCCAAAGAAGCACATGTAGTACTTCTGGAAAAGTATTGTAAAAATGTGCTTGAATAAACTGCACTAAAATATTTTAATTTGCTTTAGTATTAGGTGATTTGTTTACTTTAGTGCTGATATAGACACACATTTTTTCCATGTCTTCGAAGATAAAGTTCTGTAAATTGTGGTGTAATAGGAAGAGATCCTCTTGGAAAATGAAAAACCTTTTCCTGCTCCAATTGTGGCTTACTGACTTTTCTGGAGGTCTGATGTGAGGCTTAAATCTGCCCTGTTTTATTCTTGTGGTGCTCTTGCCAGAAGGGGCAACTCTTTACAGTGGTTTGAATAAATCATGAATCTCTAAGGAGATTCCTCAGCTAAACATATTTCTGCATTCACCTGTAGGTGAGATTTCGATGGAGAAGGTTAAAGTGAAGCGCTATGTCTCTGGAAAGCGCCCTGATTATGCTCCAATGGAGTCTTCAGATGAAGAGGAAGATGACTTCCAGTTTATGAAGAAAGGGAAAGAGGCTGAACCTGAGGCTGAAGTGGAGGAGGAAGAGGTCTCAGATCCTCGTCTTAAGCGTCTACTTAACCGTGTTAATGAAGATGTGGAGGAAAGGTATGAGGAAGAAACCAGATTTGGCACTTTTTAGCCAAATTAATTTGGGAAGTTTATACATTTTCTCGAGCTGAGAATGCATATGTGGGGACAACTCGCTACAAATGTTGTAGTGAATAGTAACACAATCTGCTGCTGAAAAAACTACGCCCACAGCATTTAGTTCTCATTCATATTTTATAGTTCCTCTTTTTGCAAGAGTACCTTCCAATTTGTTCAATTTAACATTGACTCCAACCATATCATTGTAACTGTGAGCCAACATACAGCCCATGACAATGCACAGTTCATATTTACCACTAGCCCAGTGATGTCTACAAATGCCAAAGTATAATTTAGTTTTGCAAAATGATTTTTCCTTACAATAGGTTATTTTTTTACAGGTGTATTGTGTCTCTGTAAACGTGACATGCATTTATTTTTCCCAGGTATTTTTTGGTATTTTTCAGCCATAGAAGTTTTATACATCATAACCACAGACTTGCTGCTGTTTGGACCATGTTGTCAAGTTCTCCATTGTTCTTTGCTGTTTAATGCTTGCCCATTTTCTGAGTACTGCCTTAATGAGGTATTGGATTAATTAAGAAATGTCACACTCGGTCAACTGTCTAGTTGTCCCCACCCTCATTTAAGCCAGACTTGCTGATAGCTATCTCCAAATGTGCTGTATATATTATATATATGCTCTGAAAGACTATGATATAAAAATGATGAATACATACATAAACATTGGTGTAATGCATATTATAATTTATGTACCTATGTAGGTTAGCAAGACACAGGCAAATTGCAGAACCAGAAGTGGTTGTGGAGAGTGGCTCTGAGTCAGAAGAAGGAGGTTGGCATCCAGACCGAGAAGATAGTAGTGAGGAAGAGGAAGAAGAGGAGGTGGATGATGAGGTAAGAAGTGGATATATAAAACTGTTATAATTTAAGTAATGTAAACACAATAGTTGTACAGAAAATGACTCAAGTATAGAATGCTAAAATGCAATATTGTGTATTTGGTATGTTTTTCACTACATGTATTTTTGCTGGAAGTTTGAAAGCTTACCTTTTTACTTGGTAAAACTTTTCATATTTCTGAAGAACAGTATTTTTTTTTGTATTTTAAAACAACCTTGTTTTTGTCTGTCTTTAATTTTGGAAAAATTGTATTTGTCTGATTTTTGTGAACACATTACTTGATACTTCAGTATTGTATCTTTGTGGATGATAGAATGTTGCTTACCTAGTTGTTACTGCTGCAGAAAATTCAAGTGAGATTAATATATTTGAATACTCGTTTATTTAGGCTCACTTATTCTTTATTAAAATATATATGTTTGCCCTCATCCAAAGGAAATTGAACGGCGACGTGCAATGATGCGCCAGCGTGCACAGGAAAGAAAGAATGAAGAACTGGAAATAATGGAAGTAGAGGAAGAGGGCAAGTCTGGAGATGAATCTGAATCAGAGTCTGAGTATGAGGAGTACACAGATAGTGAGGATGAAACTGAGCCCCGTCTAAAGCCAGTGTTTATCAGAAAGTAAGCAAGTAGTTCTTTTTCATTTAACTTGGAATTTATGTTATGTATGCACAGATACTATAGATTTAAGTTGAATTGGCTAAACCACCTCTGTATAAAACGTAAAGTAAAATAAAAAATAGGGGTGAGGTACTCACAAGCAATGATTAACTTTTAGAGTTCTATCTTCATATCTAAAAGAGGATTGTGGATTTAAGTTACATTTTTCCACAAGGTCTCCATCATCAAAGTTGTTTTGGGCATAATTTAACTGCAGGAAAGAGCTGGAATTGTCACTTGTAAGGTACCACTCATTTATTAGAATGGAGTAAATTTCTAGTGTGTGTGTGTTTTTTTTTTAAGTTGGATGAATGTGATGATGTGGGTTCTCTTCCATGCTGTCCTTGTCCATTTGGGAACCCTGAACCTAACACCGTCAATAATGTCACCGAGTTGAGCTGACAAATGGGGACAAATCTCTCAAAGCCAGGGGATATATTCCAAAAGTGAAAAAGTGCTTAATTAAAAACAATCAAAAACAAAAAGTGCAGTGCTTCAAGTTCCATAAATAAATCCATAAAAACAAGTGTCCAGTGGGGTTAAAAAAAAACAACAATAAATAAACCCTTTAAAATCTGAGGTTAAAAATGTAGAAGTTAAAAAAAAAACTTAAAAAAAAATGCAGTCTCTCACTCCCATGTTATTCTCTGGCCCACCTCCATCACTCTCTCCTCGGCTCACCATTACTCGCAGCCGCGGAGACCCAACAGCCACGAGCTCCTTCTGTCAACCTCCGTCTTGGCCTCGAAATGGACGTCACTGCCAGACCGACGAGGTTGGCTCTCCTCCCGTGGTCTTTTGCACACCCGTAGTCGCTCCTCAGATCCAACGGGATGACACCTCTCCTGCTCACCCCACTCGCTAGTTGTCACTAGGGCAAACTAGCCCCAGAGCGCATTGGCCAAACACTCCTTAGCGGGGCCCCAGCTTGTGGTGTCTCCTTTATAGGTCGCCAGATCCTCCCACCTAGACTGACTATTCCCGACTTTTAACCTCATTTTTACTTGCTCAATCTCTCTTTTTTCATGATTTATCCCAAGCCCCCACCCACCCCCCTCCCTGTGTACCTACGTTTTTATATACATACAACTCTACCTCCGTGGGCACAGCGTCTTAATTACACACCGCAGGAAGCCAATGAGGCAAACAAGAACGACCGCACCCACACGTGCAGGTGTGACTCGCTCCAATCACCACATTAATTCCCCGCGGTCGTGCAATTGCGCCCACTGAGAATGACACGGCTATACGGATTTAAAAACCCGACCTTTTTTTTTCAGAAGCCGTGGACCCGCTATACCACAATGAAGCTTAGACATTAGGATGATGTTTAGTATACATATGTTTTTTGTTTTCCACAGTCATGGAAAACCACGTATGTATTAACGTATTACCAAAATGTGCATTGTTAAGTAAGGAGATATACATACACTGGGTACGGAAAGTATTCAGACCCCCTTCAATTTTTCACTCTTTGTTATATTGCAGCCATTTGCTAAAATCATTTAAATTAATTTTTTTTCCTCATTAATGTACACACAGCACCCCATATTGACAGACAAAAAAAAAGAATTTTTGAAATTGTTGCAGATTTATTAAAAAAGAAAAACTGAAATATCACATGGTCCTAAGTATTCAGACCCTTTGCTGTGACACTCATATATTTAACTCGGGTGCTTTCCATTTCTTCTGATCATCCTTGAGATCACCTTCATTTGAGTCCAGCTGTGTTTGATTATACTGATTGGACTTGATTAGGAAAGCCACACACCTGTCTATATAAGACCTTACAGCTCACAATGCATGTCAGAGCAAATGAGAATTATGAGGTCAAAGAAACTGCCTGAAGAGCTCAGAGACAGAATTGTGGCAAGGCACAGATCTGGCCAAGGTTAAAAAAAAATTTCTGCTGCACTTAAGGTTCTTAAGAGCACAGTGGCCTCCATAATCCTTAAATGGAAGGCGTTTGGGACGACCAGAACCCTTCCTAGAGCTGGCCATCCGGCCAACCTGAGCTACCGGGGGAGAAGAGCCTTGGTGAGAGAGGTAAAGAAGAACCCAAAGATCACTTTGGCTGAGCTCCAGAGATGCAGTCAGGAGATAGGAGAAAGTTGTAGAAAGTCAACCATCACTGCAGCCCTCCACCAGTCACGGCTTTATGGCAGAGTGGCCTGTCGGAAGCCTCTCCTCAGTGCCTGACACATGACAGCCCGCATGGAGTTTGCTAAAAGACACCTGAAGGACTCTGAGATGGTGAGAAATAAGATTCTCTGGTCTGATGAGACCAAGATAGAACTTTTTGGCCTTAATTCTAAGTGGTATGTGTGGAGACAACCAGGCACTGCTCATCAGTTGTCCAATACAGTCCCCACAGTGAAGCATGGCGGTGGCAGCATCATGCTGTGGGGGTGTTTTTCAGCTGCAGGGACAGTACGACTGGTTGCAATCGAGGAAAGATGAATGTGGCCAAGTACAGGGATATCCTGGACAAAAACCTTCTCCAGAGTGCTAAGGACCTCAGTCTGGCCCGAAGGTTTACCTTCCAAAAAGACAATGACCCTAAGCACACAGCTAAAATAACGAAGGAGTGGCTTCACAACAACTCTGTGACTGTTATTGAATGGCCCAGCCAGAGCCCTGACTTAAACCCAATTGAGCATCCCTGGAGAGACCTAAAAATGGCTGTCCACCAACGTTTACCATCCAACCTGACAGAACTGGAGAGGATCTGCAAGGAGGAATGGCAGAGGATACCCAAATTCAGGTGTGAAAAACTTGTTGCATCTTTCCCAAGAAGACTCATGGCTGTATTAGCTCAAAAGGGTGCTTCTACTAAATACTGAGCAAAGGGTCTGAATACTTAGGACCATGAAATATTTCAGTTTTTCTTTTTTAATAAATCTGCAACAATTTAAAAAATTATTTTTTTGTCTGTCAATATGGGGTGCTGTGTGTACATTAATGAGGAAAAAATTAATTTAAATGATTTTAGCAAATGGCTGCAATATAACAAAGAGTGAAAAATTGAAGGGGGTCTGAATACTTTCCGTACCCACTGTATATGTATGTGCGTGATATTTAAAAAAAAATATATATATATATATATATATATATATATATATATATATATATATATATATATATATATAAATTATCTCTATATTATTAAAAAACACTTGTGACAAGATTTTTTCCCTGGGGATGAGATGTGATCTTTTGAAGAGAGGCAGGCACTTTCAGGTCCCACGAGACAGTCAAGTGACATCATACTTCAGATGTAAGTCCAATAATACACATGCAGAGCGGGTTAGAGATAATGGAAGTTGGGATAATCAAAAGTCTCCAAGAATGAGAGTAAAGATCACATTAGCGCAAACAATCAGAAAATATTACCTTGGTTTGACAGCGAAAAGAGATTGAATATATAGGTGCTGTACAGGCTTTTAAACGTTCGAAGCTCCAAACGAAATGCAGATCACGAGGAACGCAGGAGCAGCAAGCCAACAGCTTCTTGAGCAAAGAGGATTTAGAAAAAAAAACATCAGTTACTTGTTTCCCAATGTATCACCATTTAAGAGGGGTTTCAGAGGAGCGGCCACGTCAACAACCTGAAAATATTACTCTCAATAACGGAATGGACAGCACAGTGCCTCGCAGTAAGGAGACCTGGGTTTGCTTCCCGGGTCCACCCTGCATAGAGTTTTCATGTTTTCCCCGTGTCTGTGTGGGTTACCTCCCACAGTCCAAAGATATGCAGGTTAGGTGCATTGGCGATCCAAAATTGTCCCTAGTGTGTGCTTGATGTGTGAGGGTGTGTGCCCTGCAGTGGGCTGGCGTCCGCCCCGGGTTTGTTTCCTGCCTTGCACCCTGTGTTGGCTGGGATTGGCTCCAGTAGATCACCGTGACCCTGTAGTTAGGATATAATGGGTTGGATAATGGATGGATGGAAATAACAGAACAGCGAAAACAGATCGAATATTCAGGTGATGTACAGGCTTTAAAGGTTTGCAACTCCACACGAAATATAGATCTTGTGACTTGCAACAAGACAGCAGCTTCTCGAGCAAACGGGAGGTGAAAATAACACTTGTTACTTATTTCCTAATGTATCACCATTTAAGAGAGGTTTCGGATGAGCGGCCACGTCAACAGACTGAAAATATTACTCAGGGAAATAATGGAACAGCGAAAAGAGATTGAATATTCAGGTGCTGTACAGGCTTTAAAATGTTTGCAACTCCATACGAAATGCAGGTCACGCAGCAGCAGCAAGACCGCAGGTTCTCGAGCAAAGAGGAGGTGATAAAAACACCTGTTACTCGTTTCCCAATGTATCACCGTTTAAGAGGGGTTTCGGAGGAGTGGCCATGGCCGTGTTTCCATGGGGAGTGCTCGGCCCCCTTCTTCACAATGGTGCCTACTGCTGGCGGGAGAGGGTAGGCAAGCGAATTGCAGAATACACCTAAGGGCAGCAGCACGCTAGCAGCTGCTCGAGCAAAGAGGAGTTAATTAAAAAAAAGTCTTTGTTTCCCAATCTCTCTCTGTTTAAGAGGGGTTTTGGAGAGGCGGCAGCTGGTATGGGGGAAAGGGATTGGCGAGTGAAGAGCGAAGGGGGTGAAGCCCCCTAGGTTAACAATATTCTATTCTACAAGTAGTTTATAATTTTCTTGCTTGTAAATTGCGGCATCAAGAGCAGCCTTACCAAAGGAATAGTATTTTATATACAGGTGGAATCTCATTATAATGAAACTCATGGGACCATTGCACATGTTGTGGCTCCTATCTTGAGTGCTGAATTAATAGCTCCTATTCTGAATGACGTTTTGAGGCTGTATATATATATATATACTATATATATACTATATATATACTATATATATATACTATATATATATACTGTATATATATATATATATATATATATATATATACTGTATATGTATGTATATATATATATATATATACTGTATATATACTGTATATGTATATATATATATACTGTATATGTGTATATATATATATACTGTATATGTGTATATATATATATACTGTATATGTATATATATATATATATATGTATATGTGTATATGTATATATATATATATATATATATATATATATATATATATATATATATATATATATATATATATATATATACTGTATATATATATATATATATATATATATATATACTGTGTATATATGTATATATATATATACTGTATATATATATATATATGTGTGTAAAAAAAAAAGCTTCTTAAACTGCAAGAAAATATTTAATTTGACATTTTTTTTTATAGAAATACAGGTATGAATTCAGAACAGTACATTATCTGTACATGTCACAATTACCCATGCAGAGACTCTGTGAAGGACAGAGTCAGAATTCTCCTATATGGTATTGCACTTATTTCTCTTTCTCTTAATCTAACAAGAAAGAGACAGCCTGTTGCAGGGTTCCTGAGACTCTATGAAAAGAAGATGCACAGCACTAACTGTTTCTTTGTATTGCATTATTGTTTCCGGTGGCCATTTTTGTTCGGAAAATGTTAGATATACTGAAATTTACATACAAAATAAAAAAATCCTTTAAACATAATGTTGTATGAACATTTGTTCAGGCCCACAAAAAGTATTCTTTACTTTGCAAATTTTGTTACTTCAGTATTCGTTATAATGGGATTTGACTTGCATGTTGTGCTGTCCAGTCATTCTTGCTTAATCAAATGTACCTGTTTTTCACTGAAGTTATTGAAGTCTCTTACATCCAAATGTGGTTTGAAGGTTCTTATCAATGACAAAATGTCTTTATTGTCAAATGCCAAAGACAGAAAGTAAGATTTGGAGCTGAAAAGTAAACTACAACAGAAAGGCTTAGAATTGGTAATGGATTTGTCACAGACCCCAGATAGTGTGCAAAAGCAGTTAAAGGGCCAGTAAGATTATAGTTACGCTCTTGATAGTCCACAAAACATTTTAATGCTTAAATTGTATAGTGTGCAGTTATTGGTTTCCAAGATATAAAAATTACATGTCATTACTAGTTAAAGGTTATGGGGGGAGATGCTAGGTATATTCCTGTACTATAGGGGTTCAGCACTGTGGAAGGAGTGAGCTAAATGTTTTCAGCTTATTCAAACAAATATTATGGGGCAGCGTGACAGAACAGCCTTCCATTACTACAGATAAAGTCAGAGAGGAGTTTATTTCAAAGATTAGTATTAAAAGTGGAATTGTGCAAGTTCATTGTCCTGTGTTGCTTATGGTTTAGTGATAGACTTTTTGGCAAATTTTAAACATGCCTGATTTAAACAGTTCCAACTGTTAAAGAATCAGATGCATCAAGCAATTTAAGCAATTATTACTAAACCTTATTGTCAAAATGTTTCTGTAGTTTTCCAGAAAAAACTGTTTATGAAGTACACGTTGCATAATATGCTGTAGCTTGTTTTCTAGGAGTCAGTAACATGGCTGTCAAATGACACTGTAGTTCCCTGAAAATTTATAAAACAAAGTGGAAGTGAAGGTCTGTGATAAAGTTTGGATAATTTTAGATAGAAATCCACAAAGTGAGAAGATCACGTATCTTAAAAGTTTTTTATTTCTAAACTTTCAACCCCCACCAGGAGTCATCATCAGAGGAAAATGATTACACAGGAGTCGAAGACAGTATGTAGCAAATGAGAAGACAGGGCTGGAATGATAAGGTGGGGCTAGGAGGGTGTTGGTCATAAAATCATATTTAATATGTGAATGTTCTTCCTTTAAGTCTGCATATACTGGGTTCATGTCCAAGTGTCTGATGGTGTTTTTATTTGATAGCCACAATTCTTCAGAGTGTCCGTTGGTGGACTAAATCTTAGGCACTTTGGAGTTATTTTGTGTCTGATCAACTGATACTTGGTTATGAATGCAGCATATGCAGGCTTCAAAGGAAAACATCCAAATATTAAATTTAATAGTTTATTATTCCCACATTCTAAACTCTTAAATTCTAGGACCTTTCCACCCAGAATTAAGCACCTCTAAATCTTCCAGTTTTGGTACAAACAGTACATTTTTGGCTAGTCCATAGCGATTTAAATGTAATTTTCTGCTCCCAAACCATTAGGTAATTGTGGTCTAAATCATCTATCCATCCATTATCCAACCACCACATTGTTTCTTAAACTATGTGACATGTATGTGGTGAGTCACCTCATGATTAAGAATAAAATTTCCAAGTTTGTCCAACTATAAATTCTGAGTCAAAGATAGTCCACACATGTACCATTTATTGTATCATTATGTGAAACAACAGCGTTGACACCTACTTGATAGATTTTGTTTTTTGTAGCACCAAAATATAATAAGTGTTTCCCCACCTTCCATCTCACAACCTATTAAACAGTCAGCATAAGAAGACTGACTGCAAAGGCATGTATAAGAAAGAGGAAGAGAGTGAAGGAAATGTCAGAGGAGATTGCGAGGTGAACAGATAAAACTTCTAGATTCAAATGTAGTAGTGACAATGACAGATGTAGAACAAGAAGGTGACAATTTTCAGGGTGTTATGAAAGACAAGTGAATTGGGTGGGAGTATGTATGGTGTGATGGCAATGTTGTACGCTAAATGCAGCTTCAGTGATCATGAAATTGGGGCCTTATTGTTTGATGTTATGGCGTACATTGAATCTAAATCTGTAGCAGAGGTGCAAAGAAGATTTTGCATTAAGGTTAATGTTCCTTGGCGAGGAAGGATTCTTTATCATCACAGTTATTTTAAAGTAGTTTGGTAAATGGCCAACAATTGTTAGTGTGAAGGATGTGTTTGTTGGACCACTGACAATTCTTAGAATATCAGATACTGTCATGGATGACATTCAGCACAATATTGGTCAGTAGAGTCAAACATTTCAAATTGGACTGTTCACTAAAATCTTCATCTAGATTTATTCTTTTATCCATGTAAAATAAAAGTAATGCAAGTGTTTTTCAATAAGCTTTTTTAATTTTGTTTTACTTGGTATTCTCCCAAGCAGTAATATACCACATAAATCTATTCCCTGTTTTGAATGATAGTTTTTTAGTTTTAAGCCCCAGGTGCTCTCTGTGTAAAGATTACACATTCTTCCTGTGTGCACGTGAGTTTCCTCCATGTGCTTCAGTTTCCTCCCACAGTCCAAAGACAAGCAAATGAGGTTGACTGCTGGTTCTAAATTGGCCCTGGTGTGTGTTCTAAATCTAAATGTGTTCACGCAGTAATAGACTGGTGCCCTATCAAGGGGTCGTTCCTGCCTTGCCCCCTATGCTTGGTTGTGTTGGCATCAGCTGTCTGCAACCTTGCTCAGAGTTAAGGGGGGTTTGGAAAATTGATAGATGGAGTATTGTTCTAACACTTTTCTCTTTTAGTAATATTCATGTGAGAAATAACTTTGAAAGGAAAAAAAACTTGTTTTATTATACACAATTGTTAATCGTCCCTTTATGAATTCACTGTCATTATTGTAATACTCTTCTTTAGTCCCAGTGTGTTACTGATTTTCTAGTTTGGGTCCCCACATTAAAATGTTTAAGAACCTCAGCTGTACATGAATATTAGATCAGAGATTCTCTTAATTTATGCATCAGAAGAAATCATACAATTTTTGTTGACCTATCCACTGCTTGGTTATTTCTCCAGTCTTTTTTTATTTTCAGAAAGAAAAAAAATATAAAGGGAAGTGACAGAAGCTTTTGTGTAATATTTGTGCATTTTTTAATATATTTTGCTTCTGGATAGTTGGGCTACTGCACTGTATGAAATGCACTGGTAGAAGACTGTGGTCAGGCCCAAGATTCGTTGAATGGATTATCTTTCAGCTGGCCTGAGAGCACAATGGAATTCCCCAGGAGGGGCTGAAAGAATTTGCTGAGGGTATGATGACACTGCCAGTTACCCTCGACATTATGCCTCTTTGACATTTATTAGGATGAGTGGAATGAAAATGATGATGATTGAAAAGATAGTTTAAATGTGTATTATTTATGGAGAAAAGTTTTCTTTTGAAGAATTTTAGCCAAGGAATCCTTTATAGATCAGAAAAAAACAACAAGAAAGACCTGAAGTGGATTTGTATAATTAAAGAATGAAAATGTAAGTATTGTACAACAGAAGAGAGATTAAGAATAGATGTTTGTAGGGTGTACAGTGATCAGTAGAGAATATGGAGTATAAAAGAGGTCAACTTAAAAATACTTTGTGTTGAAAATTAAGAAGGCATTAGGTAAAGCAGGAAAAGCATATGATATGTATGGGTACAAGTTGAAATTTGCAGAAAGCACTGGCAAAGAGTTGCAGTTCTGGGTGGTAGAATGGATGAGAGCAGTAGGGAATGAGATATCAGACAACTAGAGAATAGGTTATTTATAGATGAGGAAGATTAACTAAACCCAACATCAGGCCCCACAGTCCAGTAAAAGGAGCTCAAGATGAAAATTAGAAAAAGTTAATATTCTTGATAGCAGTCCATAACACATTTTAATGTCTAGACTGTATAGTGTGCAGTTATTGGTTTCCAGGATATACAGATTACACATCATTGCTAGTTAAAAATTATGAGGGGAGATGCTAGATATATTACAGTACAATAGGGGTTGAGCTCTGTGGAAAAAAATGAGCTAAATGTTTTCGAATTATTCAAATAAATATTAAGGAGCAGCCTTCCATTAAAACAGATAAAAAAAAAAGTTTGAGGAAATGAAAACCAGTATCATGTATTTACATATCTGTAGAAAGCCTACAATAGAGTCCCAAAGAAAGTAGGGTTCTGGTGTCTAAGGAAGAGGAAAGGTCAGGAAAAGTTGTGATGATTGGTAGAAATGATGTATAATCTGTAAAAACAGTGCAAACTACAATATTTAAACATTTGTGTGTCTCAGTAGATTTACATAAAGGTTTGGCTTGTTAACCCTTTCTTCTTTGTCCTGTTGGTAGATGTTTTTAGTGTCACTACCTGAGGGGTGAATTCTGAGAATAGTTACGGCTGATGACCTTGTGATAATGGCATAGTCAGTGGAAGAACTGAAGATATTAATCTGTGAATATATATTTTTTCTATACCTTTAATTTATTGTAAAAGATCTGTATTTCCATATAGTAGTCCAGGTTCTGCTTAAGACCGCCTGAGAAAAAATCCTGGTAACAGCAGATTATTTATGCAATGCTAGATTTACTTAGTATTGTTCGCATGAGTTAGGCCTTGGGGTAGGCTTTTCAGACCTGCAGTTAATTGAAGCTCACATTCATCTTGCAGGAAGGATCGTGTAACTGTTGCAGAGCGGGAAGCACAAGAACAACGGAAGAAGGAGCTGGAGGCAGAAGCAAAGAAACAGGCAGAGGAACGTAGACGGTATACATTGAAAATAGTTGAGGAAGAAGCCAAAAAGGAGTTTGAGGAGAACCGCCGTACATTAGCTGCACTTGAAGCGCTTGACACTGATGGAGAAAATGAAGAGGAGGAGTATGAAGCTTGGAAGGTTCGTGAGCTGAAACGTATTAAAAGGGATCGTGAAGCTCGAGAAATGTAAGTTTTGTCAGATACATTGTCACAGTTAGTGCTGAATTTTACGGCCACAGTTGTGGTGCTTGTTTTGTTAATATTGTTCTTGCCAATTACCTATAGGATGGAGCGTGAGAAGGCAGAGATTGAAAGGTTCCATAATCTAACTGAGGAAGAACGCAGAGCCGAGCTAAGATCCAATGGTAAAGTCATCACCAACAAAGCTACAAAGGGGAAATACAAATTTCTACAGAAGTACTATCACAGAGGAGCATTCTTCATGGTAAGCAATTAAAGCATCCAACAGAATTTTCATTTATATGAATCCGAGTAAGAAGAACTAACAGTGGTGTAATTTTATTAAGAAATATTTTATCTCTTCTGTTTTTTTTCAAACTCAATCAAACATTATTATCCTTTTTTTAAACATATAAGCTATAGTTTTTAATAGCCAGTTACTCATATCACAAAGTTAACGTATCTGTACTCTGTACAAATGACAGTAATAACTAGAAAGCCCCACAAGAAGTTGCAGGTTCAAAGCATTTTTTCAGTAGTAGTTTTACTATTGTCAGATCAAAGAAAGGTTATAATTACTGTTTCATTGATATGTGTACACTTCTTCTTGAATGTTATCCTAATACAAAACAAATGTGTGTGATTCTATTTAAATTGTTTTAATAAACATGGATGTAGCCAGCTTTTTAGATGTCAGGCTTGCTGATATCTCCATCCTTTGTCACATGACCACTAAGATGCCCTCCTGGTAGGAATCCGTTAGTCAGTCCTGGTCACTTTCAACTTTGAGTTGTGCAAAATGCAATACTGCTTTTGGCATTCTTGCCTTCTCTGCTCAGTGCAATTTGCTTTCTGAATGAAACATGCCTTGCATTGTTTGGACCTTTCTCAAGAATCTATATAAATAATTCACTAAGGGCACACAAGATAGAGAGCGCACACAAGACACAGAGCCACGCCCACCAACTCTAAGACCATGGGATACACATGACAGGGCCAGGCCTGCCAACTCAGAGCCCCGCCCACCAACTCTAAGACCATGGGATATGCTCAACAGAGTCCCACCCTCTAACTCTAACTCTCCTCCCGCGTCCATAAACCGGTCCTGCCCACACGCAGCCGACACGGCATTTCTTGCCAAGCATCTGCACTACGCTTACAAAATAAAGCAAACTTTACATGCAGTGAAAATTTACTTCTCCAGTTAGATTCCATGCTCAGAACCATCAAACCCTTCGCTAAATCATACAAACACATGCATGAAATCGCTCAGTCCAATCCAACAGCATCTGTACGAATGCCTTTTGAAGAAAACCCTAGGCAGGATTTACAACAATATAATGCCCCGACATGTCACACCAATGTTGCAGTGATTTTCGTCGGAGAGGATGGCGAACCGCCTGCCGAAAGAGACATTTGCATCTGTCCCATAAGCAACTCCTATAAACAGATTTCCACGCTCAATAGGAATTGCGATCCTATGGTTTACCCACTTTTATTCCCTTATGGAGACATTGACTGGCACAAAGATTTACAACATATTCCCGATAAAAGAACCTCCAAGCGAAGAAGGCTTACTCAGTGCCAATTTAGCAATGGGGAATATATTTAGTATTTTGCACTCCAGCGGTGAACTATTCCAACAGTACATCGTATATGCGTATGTTAAAACAGAGGGCGCGCATCTCAGCTGTCTCAGATTAGATCAACAAGATTTGCGCGGGGAACAATACCAAGAACTGTCAGATGCACTGCAAGCAAATGCTGAAAATAACAACGTACGTGTAGACAAAATGATCATATTATCATACACATTTCCAGGAAGTCTAAGATACATGCAACAAAACTAGCAGGATGCCATGGCCATAGTACGTAAATTCGGACAGCATCATTTGTTTATCACTTTCACATGTAATCCTGCTTGGCTGGAAATTCCACAATCGCTGTTGGATACCCAAAGATCAGAGCACAGACCTTATATTGTAGTACGAGTCTTTTGGATTAAGCTGCAGGAATTACTTAGAGACATTCTACAACAACACCTTTTTCAGGTTGTTATTGATTATTTTTACGTAATCGAATTTCAGAAGCACGACCTTCCTCATACCCACATACTGTTTACTCTTCACAATAATTCTAACAACCAGTCTTCATCCACGATCAGTTGTGCGTGGCATTTTCTAGGGTTAGATCTTTCGACTCATTATCTGTTGTCACCACCAGAACACCTATTCACACCTGTGTCTTTCAAGAAGTATTTATTTCTTCTTGATTTCTGAATTCCTTTCTCACCATTTTCCGTTCCTATTCTTACACCGCCGTATGCTACGGCGAGCTTCGGCTAGTAAGCTATAAAGACGTACAACTCAATTTTGAAATGTACAGTGTTACAACTGCTCATTACTTGAGTTCTATCATGATATGAAAAATGGAAAAGAATTAACATAGAATAGCACAGCACATTGCACAAATCCACTTTCAGAGAGGTCATTATGCAAACTAATAGTATTTGCAGTTATGGGCCCTAATTAATATAATACTTTAAATGAAAAAAGTTCTGAAATAGTAATTATTTGAGCTCAGGTTTACAAATAGATATTTAACTATGATTGTGTATTCCTCATGCCCTAAAATTTAAAGAATAACATTTAGTATTTCTTGTCAGAAATTTACAAAAGTGCATAGAGTTAAATTGAAAAAAGTCCACAGTGAAACAGAGTAAGAAGTATGTTTGACTTTTGCATTTTTCTTAATGCAACAATTCAATTAATTCTGTATAATTTTAATTTTAGGATGAAGAGCAAGATGTCTACAAACGAGACTTCAGTGCACCAACATTGGAAGACCATTTCAACAAGACAATCCTGCCCAAAGTTATGCAGGTAGGTTGAATAACCATGATAATTCTTAACAGGTGGCAGGCACTATGTCATTTATAGCAGAAGGAACTTAATTCTACATATTATTCTTAAGCACCAACATTAATATAGAAATTTAAATAGTATTACTCAGAAATTAGTTGACATTTATTAGGGAATGTTTCTTTTTGAACACTTATGTTTTTTTCAATAGGGAAATCACTCATTTAATGTTTTATGTAAGAAGAATTCCTCTGCTATAGTTTGTATCAAGCACATCTTTGATGTCCTCAACGCTTTGCTAGCATGAGCTATACATGACTACTGTCTCTCAACTTTCATGCGCTGACTCGAGTGGCAGCTTAACCACTAGCTCTGTCTACATTCCAAACATTTTTCTTTCTTTTCTTATAGTGTATAGTTTCTAATTGACTGTATAGTTTCTTATTGACCGTTTGTCTACTACATGTGGAGTGCTTTTGTTTAAGTTTACTATGGATATTAGCAAATCATGTGTGTGAAAATTTCACAAGAATAAAAGCGTTAATGAAGAGATGATGAGGAAGAGAAGAACATCACATGTTATAGTAAGAAAGGAGATTATTTTAATAAGTAGTGACTTGTGAGAGGGCTTGGTATTACAATAGTCACATGATTAGTATGGGAAATTATTATAGTCACTTAAAACAGCATGAGTATTTACAATACAAAGTGTAATATGAACAGGTTAACAGAACATATTGGATAAGAAGGGAAATTCTGGGCACATGTAAGTATGTGTGAATGTGACCGTCTGGTAATGTAGTATACCGACATCTATAATAATTATCAGAAAACGCAATTTGTTGCATAAACGTTATTGTCAGCGAAAATATTCCCCTGTGTGTAACCTGCAAATACCTGTGTGTTTAACCTGAGTTTTGGTGTAACTCTGGCCTTGGGTAAAAACAGGGCCTGGCAACTAAACTCCCTGTTATTAAACGTTTGTCCTTGTGACTTGGTGATAGTCATACAGTATGCTAAATGAACAGAGAATTGCCTATGCCGTAATATAAAGGGGATATCTTGTTTTGAGTTATGAGTGTTATGGATTCCCTGCAGTTTTCCTGTCATAATGTTTTTTGTTGTCTGGCAGTTTGCCGCTGCACTTCAGAAAGGTTATGTGTATAATTTGTTTTTCATTCACTAGGTGCAAGACTTGCTGCTGCTGATCATCGGATAATGTTGCTCTGTGGTTTGTCATATGTTGTCTTTGTTGTTCTAAGGCATCTTGCCTGTGCTGGTTGGTCTGGCATGATGTAAATGTTTCTGCTTCTGTGCCTCTGTCTGAGTATGTAGGCTGGAGAAAACGTTTCTTTTGGTCGCAGCTAGGCTGTATGTGCCTTTTCATTTTATTAGGAGGCTTGCGTTGAAGTGAAGGAAAAAGGAAGTGTAAAGTGGTATTGTCATAATGCAGTTTCAGTCAGTAGCAAAGTATGGACCGAATAAACAGTTAAATACCACAGTTGATAATTGGTCACATTGAAGAACTGAAGACTTGAAGATAAGCCTAAGACCAAAACTCTGGCAGGAGCACTGATTCCTCGCTGCTGTTGTGGAGGGATATAGTAGTTGTGGCAACCATTGTTTATATTGAGCACGGACTGACACAACTGAAATAAAATAAAGATATATAAGGATATATCTTTTTACAATGCAAGTGAGAGGCAGAAACTTTGTTTACACAAAGGAAAAGCTACTCACACTCCGAAGTGGTGCGGATTGCATCTCATTCCGGAAGAACTGAGGCACAGGTAGTGCTGCGCGGTATGACCAAAATTCTATATCACTGTATTTTTCAAAATTGTACCGGTTTCACGGTATTCGACGGTATTTTTTCCCATGCATGAGTTAACCACATTTTCCACTGCAATTACTGCAGTAGACTGGCTAAGAATAACATATTCCATTGTCATGAGAATTGTACATTGTACAAAAAAACAGTTTAATGTGCACACAAGTATTAATACAGGTTTGCATGGCCTCATAAAGTGATAGTTTTCAAGGAGGAGGCACTAATGAAGAGAAGGAATCACATTGCATGACAGTTGCTGTCAAAAAATAAAACCTTTTTATTTAACAAATTTTGCAAACAACTTAAACTAAAATTTTAACAACAAATTGTCAACCATCCAAAGAGGCATTTAGACTTAGCAAAATATCCAGAGGTGCTTGTCAAAAGTTGTATTGCCCTGAACATGTCTTAGAAACGGAACAATTGATAAATATTTTTTGTAAACCAACTATACTTTCTGTTAATGTTATTAATCTCTGTCCACTGACATGTTAAAGTGACTTTTTAAACAACTTTACCATTATTAAACTGCATTCTATTTAAACTAATAAATACTAACAATAAAATAAATAATAGTGAAACTTCCAGTAATAATACTATTACTTCAAAACTTCAAGCCCAGGTACATTACACAGTATTCACCCAAAAAAATAAAATAAAACAAGTGCAACTTGGTGATGACATCTTTACCAATTGAACCGTCATTAAGGCAAATTGCATATGAACCTTGCTTCAAGCTAAGCTATATACTGTACATAAGTAATAAAACTGCAACTCGCATTTAAAATGCTATTTGTGGTATAGTGGGTCTGTGGCTTCAAAAAAAAGTTAGTTTTTAAATCCAGTTTACTGTGCCTGTCTCCGTGGGCGCGATTGCATGACCGCTGGGAGTTGATGAGGTGATTGGGGTGAGTTGCACCTGATCATTCTCAATTGCTTCGTTGGCTTACTGCGGTATGTGAGTAAGGCGCTGTGCCCACGGAGACGTATATTTATGGGCCGGCAGGATAGGGGGAAGGAAAAAAGAAAAGATAGAACACAAGGAGGTTAAAGAAGGGAAAAGGCAGTCATGGGAGACGATCCAGACACCAGGAAGGAGAAGGCAGCACGAGCTGGGGCTCTGTTAGAGAGCGCAGGCTTAGGCGATCTAGGGGCTGGTTCACCCCACTGACTAAGCGTGTAGAGTGGGGCGAGCAAAATGTCTGACCTTCCAATGGATCTGAGGAGCGTCTGAATGAGCACGAAGGGAGACAGGAGGTGTGCCGACCTCAGACGGTCTGGCTGTGCAGTGTGGCGGCAGCCAAAACAGGGGTTGGCAGAAATCAGTTCGTGCTGCAAAGGCTCCACCAGCAATGCCAGTGAAGGGTGAGCTGTGGAGACAGAAGGTGGTGTGCTGCGATAGGGCGAGGAGAGAGACTGCATTTTAACGGATTTATTTATTATGGATTTTATCCCCACGTTTCACTGGCTTTATGGATTTTCTATTTATTTGGGTACTATAATTTTCTGAACACTGCACAATGGACACTTTTGGTTTTACTTTGACTGTTTTTAACAAAAGCACTTGAGCACTTTCCACCATCCCCTGGCTTTAATGAGATTTCTCGGCTCATCTCGGTCATAACTATCGACGGTGTTGGTTCAACAGACTCCCATGTAGGAAGAGGGAGTCTGCAGGGTAATGGCGTTGTCACACTACTACACAATAATCAGTTACATTACACAGTATTAAAAAAAAAATAAAAGAAAACAATTAAAACTTGGCTTGCAGTATTATCCAGTAGTATAGAAACAGTATTCACACGTTTGAACATAATGGTCTGAATTCGCCTTTTTAAAACCAAAGTATCTCCAGACAACAGATACAGCACCTTTTTTTGTCAAAAGTTGTTCTATGTCATCATGTTCAACTTTATCGTCTGCTTCAGTTTCAGAACGTTCTCTGTCCATTTTCACCGCTCAATACCTCCACTAATGCATGTACTCCGTTGCATATGTATTTTGTGGTGCATCAGTGAAAAATGTCCCCCCTTAAACAGTTCCCCACTGAGCCACGTTCCGAATGTTGTTTAGGCTATTTAAACCGGTGTTCCGGTATAAGAAAAATCCATATCATAACAAAAATAAACTGTTTTTGGTATGAACCGGTATATTGCCCAGCACTAGACACAGGTATCAGGGATGCAGGACTGGTGGTAATGTAGGCAAAATTTTAGATCAAACACAGGAAATATAAACCTCTGTTCCATCGATGGTAATGTGGAATGTAAACTCACTGGTCAACAAAATAGATAAGCTTGAAGCACTAGTTGAAAACCATCAGGTCTATTGGGAGTGTAGTTTGTTGTGTCTGACTGAGATGTGGCTAACCAACAATATTCCCGGTGCTAGCATGGACATTCTGGGGTTCACAAGCGTAAGAGCCAAAAGGGATGCTAAATGCTGTGGCAAAAGCAAAGGTGCAGGACTTGTACTGTTTATTAACATCATATGGTGTAACCAGGAGCATGTAACATCTAAGGAAACAATCGGCTGTCAGGACATTGAACTGGGTGATGGATCTCTGTCCATACTACCTGCATGGAGTTTTGTAGTTGTTGTTTACTTTCCTCCATGGGTGGATTGCAAGGATGGTGTGTGACATCATAGTCGCAACCATAAACAGGCTGCAGATGCAACACCCAGAGGCTTTCATTGCCATTTCTGCCGACTTCAGTCACATTACACTGGACTCGAATCTGACTTCCTTCATTCGGTATTTTGATTGTCCTACCAGGAAGAACAGGACAGTTGACCTTATGTATGCAAATGTGATGGATGCTTACCAAGAAACTCCCCTCCCCCAACTGGGTAAATCTGGCTATAATCTTGTTTCCCAACGATAACCTATAACTACGTGCCCGTTCAGGAAATGGTCTACTGAAGCTGAAAATGCTGTTAGGGACTGTTTTGAGTAAAGTGACTGGAGTGTTCTGCGGGGATTACAAACTGCATGACAGACTATCTGAACTTCTGTATAAACACTGTTTTCCTGTTATAACTGTATGCTTCTTTGCTAATAATAAGCACTGAATTACCAGTGATGCTCAAGGTCTTTTTAACTAGAAAAAGAAAGCTTTCAAAAACAAGGACCAGGCACAGGTGAGGAGTGTACAGAAGAAGCTTAAGGTTTGACTAAGGCTAAGGAGTCCTACAGGAAGAAGGTAGAGTACAAGTTGCAGCAAAATAACATCAGGGAGGTGTGGGATGGTATGAAGACCATCACAGTCTACAAACAAAGGACCAGGTGGTAAGAGCGATTGAGTTGAATCTCTTCTACAAGTGGTTTGACTGCCCTGCTTCTGCCTTAACTGCCACTAACTCACTGGCCCTCGCCCCCTCCATCATAGCTGCTCATCCATCCCACCAACATAGCAGCATGTTACAAAGTGCTAACAACTCCCCTGCCTCTCTGCCCCCAGTTTTTCACACCGCCACTGCTGATGTTATTAGAGGAGAACTGAGGGTGCTTTGTCTTAGGAAGGCAGTTAGCCCATATAAGGTGTGCTTAAGACTTCCAAGGGCCTGTGCTGCTGAGACTGCCTGTGCTGCAGCCCACATTCCTGGTGGGTTTTCACATTGAGCTCCAGTTTTCTTCCAAGGACATGCAGGGATTTGGTGATGCTAAAATGAAAAGGTGTGCTTATATTCACCTTGCAATGAGCTGATGCGCTGTCCAGGGATTGTTTCTGCCACGCGTGTCCTGGGAATTTAATGGATGTTTCAGGCAATTCACAACACAGTAAGGCCGAATGTTGTTTTCTCACGATGATGATATCTCAGCCACCTGGTTGAATTCTCCAGATTTACATAAAGTATGCATGCAAATATAAACGGTACACTACTTGCATAGCAGTAGTGTCCACTGGTGCACGTGTCGCGTCATATGAAGTATAAATGCAGCCTAACTCTTCTCAACAGGTGCAGGGGGTGGTTGAGTTCAGGGCCTGATGCTACTTCTCTGCTCATAACTACTGTATATTAGCTGTTTTAGCTATGCATTACATCAGACAGTATTTGTTATTTGTACCGTGTGTAATTAAGTGTATGTATTTAACATGGTAGAATTTTTGGCTACTGTTTCTTAAATTTCTCTTGGGATCAACAAAGTATCTATCCATCCATCTATGATCATTAGTTGCAACTGACAGGTCTGACATGGCTAATTGTTTTCAATTCTCACTTTCTTTCTAAATTTGCTTCTATACGCTGGTTATATGCCTATAGTTAACATGTAATGCGAATGTATTTTATTTGCAATTCTGTAAGCTTTTCTGTCTACTGAAGTCTTTGCTGTCTCAATTTACAATTTTTAAAGATAACTACAGAATATTTTGTCAGCTGATATTTAAGATGATTACTTGCTTATCCCGCATTTATTGTCCTAGTGTAATTTTTTTGTAATGTTTAGTATTTGAAATATCCAGGTTGCTATAAGTGATATGAATTATTAATGTAATAGGTTGAGATGAGTAGGGTCAACAACTTTTTAATAACAGTCTAATATGGCAGACTTTTTATTGATTTTAAATTGTAATTAGCATAGTGCACATCCATTAATAAAAATGTTTTCATAAGTCAACACTAAGCACTTTGCAGTTCATGAAGGGCCCATTGTGCTAGAAGTATACAATAATTACAGTTTGAAAACATTGTGGCTGCTGTGCTGAGCTGGAAATAAACATCACCTTTCCTCTTAGTCCCCAATTTATTGCTCTGTTATATTCTGCGTATACTTTCCAATCCACAGGATAGATATTTACTAATTTAATTTATTGTTCTAAAGTAACTCAGTAGTACTTTTACTTGAGTATTTTTCCAAGGATACATTTTTACTTTTACTTGAATAGTTTCCATGTTGGTTTTAATTCACTTAGTTTTACTTAAATACATTTTTTCTATTTAGTACTACTTTGGTTTTTTTTTTTTTGGTTTTTTTTTTACTTTCTCATATACAAAGTATAGAGAAAGTATTGCAATCATCCAAAACTTTGATGTCAAGATTTTGATGAATCTCAGCGTTTTAGACCTCCCTGAGTCCGAAAATACCATTTTTGGAATTGTGTGTGTGTGTGTTTAAACACGAGTATGCTTTCACTCAGGTCAACCAAATTTTGCACATAAGTGTTGGGTACAAAACGTAGATCAACTTTTGGGCTGTTTCTGCTAACTGGAAGTGGTACTTTACCTTTTATTCATGCAGCTACAGAGCGATTTATTCAACTTTTATTATAATTGTTCAATATATTATTAATTTGATTTTGTTGTTGATGGTTCTTTAATGTACATAATTTAAAAATATCATTGTCTTGCGGTTTGCTTCTCAAATATCCATCTCCATATCTGAGTATACAAGAAAGTCTAGGGGAGACCCACTGCTGATTTTTTTTTTTGTATTGTTTCCATTTCTGTTACTTTGTTATATCTCTAACATACAGTATTCAATCTTTATTTGCAAAATGTAATCGTATTAAAAATTTCGTTCAGTTCTGCTTATTCTTGTAAAGCACACTGACATTTAAAAGTCCACGCCACTCTAAACATGTGCAATCACAGTTAAAATAAAATACTAAAAATGATGCATTAACATTTATTTGTCTGACACCTTTATCCAAGGCAACTTACAACATTTATGATACAGTTGGTTCCATTTTTTTTTTCGTTTTCCAATAGGAGCAAAGGCAGGTCATGTGACTTGCTCATGCTCACACCGTGTCAGTAGTGAGATTTAAACCCACATCCTCAGTGTTTGAAGTCCAAAGACTTAACCACAGACTGCCTGCCTGGGCATGTAGATTCATATTGCTTAAAAGGAATATTTGAGACAACGTCCTTTCAACCAAATACAGAGGTTTGTCTTAAATTTATCCAAGAGCAATAAGTAAACTACTACAGATTTCTCTAATTCTTAATTGAGATGTTTGAATTTGTTTAACACTTTACTAAAGCCAACTGTCCATGCTTGTGGTGTAACCAAAGTGGAAGCAGAAGAAAAGTAAAAGAGCTGTACTGTATTCCTAATACCACAAAAGGCAACATTATAGGTAAAGGAGGTGTAGACACACAAATAAGGAGATGGGGAAAATGACATTAAACAATGATGGGCACAGAATGCAAGAAACGGCAATATTGGTGGACAAGTCAGTATAATGTACTGTTTAAAAAAAAAAAAACTCGTTCGTTATGAATCCATCAGTAAATTACAACCGAGGAAATTCACTGAGCTCCTTTGTCCTAACGTGCATATTGGTTACATTAAAGCACAATAGAAACTGGCTGTTTAAATCTGGTTCAAAAAGTAACAAGTGTATTTTATTTAGTCAGGTTTCAGTAATGCCAAAATAGATGGATAAAGGTGCATAAAATTAAAGTCTTATTCCAAACCTATAGATGAAATGTATTTGTAGGTATAAGATTAAAATTGTAAATAATTTTCTTCTGCCTATATACAGAAAATGCAATTAAATTCAGGTTTAAAGCAACTTCTTTGGCGCTATTAGCCCACTGAGTATGCAATCGAAAGGTGAGCATGAGTTGGAGAGACTAGAGAGATGAAAGGTTAAGCTATTTTGATACAAGTTTGGTACGTTGAGTGGGGCAATTTTGAAGATATTTTTATAACTGCATGTGTTAAACAGGAGCATTCATTATATTTAAATCTGTGGAATACTTCCCATATATTTGCTATGTTTAACATAAACATGCACTGTTATGTTTTAGTCAGTTTGCTTGGGATAACAGATCTAGATATCATTTCTTTTCTATTTTTCTTTTTTTTAAGGTCAAGAACTTTGGGCGATCTGGCCGCACTAAGTACACTCATCTGGTGGATCAGGACACTACTTCCTTTGACTCTGCCTGGGCTCAAGAAACTGCACAAAACAGTAAATTCTTCAAACAAAAAGCAGGAGGTGTGAGAGATGTATTTGAGAGACCTTCTGTGAAGAAGAGAAAAACCTGAGAAATATTTAATAAGTTTTGATTTAGTGATGGTGCATCTCGCTAACATCATTGAACTTTACTTGATTCACCATGGCATAATTTCCTAACCTTTAGTGCTTTACAATTAAAACAACTATGATTAACATAGGGAGAAATTGGTAGATTCAAGATTAGACTAAGGGTTCATCAAGTTAAGATTGAACAGGACAAGTTGAAGAAAATAAGGTTTTTGAATTGAAGCTTTTTTCCTTAGAACAAATTCTTCTTTTGCTTTTCTACCCTTTTTATTTTTTGTATTTATAAGTCAGGTTGTATTGTGTTTTTTAAATTGTTTTGTGATTGATATATTATAATAAAGTTTATGGGAATTAAGTTGATTTGTCAAAAGAGATACCATTTCTTTTTCTGTATCCTTTATATAATATTCACTTCAAGTTTTGCCTTGCATTGTGTGTAGCGTTAGAAATCTTATGTAGTTTTTTTATCTCAGCAAAGAAAAAAAGGAAATAATTTGAATGTGGAATTCTGTGTGCCAAAAATAATAATAAAAAATAGAGCATTAAACTGTACACCAGTGTTCATGGTTTAATGTTAAAATGATCATATTCAATAGTCTCTCTGATGATGGATTGCAGCCTTGCATTTTTTGATTACACTGCAGGCCTTGAACTGTCTCATTATCAGGAGACCATTTATTTCCGTCACAGGCAGTCATATCATAATATTTCATGTGTCATGTTGAGCCTTATGCAAGGTGACTAATACACAGTTTGTCAACTATAAAGAAAACTTTGTTTTTAAACTTCAGAACATTGTGTGGATGTTTTTGGTTAATAGTACAAAAATAATAAAATGTGGGGAAAAAAAAAAGTTAATTGATGAAAAGCTAAATTGAAATTAAAAACTAAATTCAAAAAATTGTGAAACTAAAAAAATAGGATTAAAGACTGCAAAAAAGAAACACATTTTAAAACTAGAAAAACACTGGTGTAGTCCGTCCATCTATTTTCTACACCCACGTATGCAGAGCAGAGTGAAGGTGAAACTGGAGCCTACCCAGCTTGTCTAATTATGACCTGCATTTGTAACACTAACTCCATACCCAGGAGAGGGTTACACAAAGCACACTTAGCAGGGAAGCCTTGATTAAATCGAGAAGCTGGGCTTACTGAGCTGGTTTCAGTGCCACCAAAGGAAATTGGGGCAAGTCATACTTGGTCACTGAGGTGACAATACATCATGTCTTAGCTTGCTGTGTTCCAGCCTAAAGATGAAGCTTAGTGTAGTGCTATGAATTAAGAGTGCATGAAATTCACGATTGATTAGAATCAAAATCAAAGGGAGAGGTTCTGAGGACATTTTTTAAGCATATCTTATGTTGCGAAGTTCTTGTTTAAATTACTTTTGTACGTTCATTACAAAATAGTAAAATATTTCAATGCATAGTTTAGGCTGTACATGCTAAGAATTACTAATATATGACATTTATAATGCATGTCATTCATGACAAGGTACAACTGGCACTAAGCGCCAAAATGGACCCTTTGCTTTGCTACATGGCTCTTCTTGATGGTTCACTAGCCTGAAAATGACTGCTTGTCATTGCTGCTAGAGTTGGCATTCTGTTTATGATTTTACAGGTTTGATATTTTTATAGCCTTTCCTGCCTCTGGATCTGAATCTGCTCATTGGCATCATGGAATGCCCCTCATACCTGGCTATTGCAACTTCTCAGTGCCATTAATACATTAAAAATACAAAATGAGTTATTATTGAGTATCTGCCACTAAAAAGGAAATGAGATGTTTGTGGTTCCATTCAATGCATGAAGAGTCAGGTTGCTTTCACCAACATGGCGTGATAATCCGATGAATGAGGGAGCTTGGATTGTCCGTAACAAATATTGTTAAAGGATAATAGACAAGTAATAGGAAATAATACACATGTGCACCTCTCAGTTGTGGATTTGGTTACATCTGAGAATGTCTGAATTAGAACTCCATATTTGTATATCCTCTTGTGTGTGTTATGTATTCATCAATGCTTGAAGACCTCTGTGAGTCATTTTGCAAGTATGCTGATCAGATTCACACACCAACAAATCAGATTAACTGTTTACTAATCCTAGTCTGTGCATCTGTGAGGGTATTGCTGTATTTTTCAGTCAAAAAATTAATGATATTAGAAATAATATAGTATATCTCCCCAACACTGCAGATCCTCCTGAGCCCCAGCACTCCGTTATAAACAAATTCTTTCACCAGGATAGATTTACCTGATTTACATATAATAATTTATCAACTGAGACCCTCCACTTGCGTCCTTGACCCAATACCAACAAGTTTTTTCAAAGAAGTATCAGGTGTGCTAATTGATAATATTCTTGACATTGTAAACTCGTCATTAGATATGGGGGTCTTCACGCTTTTGTTTTCAGTCATCTAGATTACTGTAACTGTTGTTGTATTCGGCACAAGTTTTGGCAATGGCCTACAGTGATACTGGGAAGTGTGAATCCTTCACAATGTTTTTAATTTCTGCATAAATTTATCTTAAAATGTGTAACATCCTCATCCAAGCCATAAAAACAGAGAAAGAAAATGCACTAAAAGAAATAAAGCACAAAATGGTACTTTATTATGCACTGATCCACAATTAATACCTTTGTCTGAAGTAGTATGTGCTGATCTTGGAATATCAGGCCTTTTAAGGCAGGGAGACCCAAAAACAACACTTTATATACTCAATGCGGGCCATAATAAATCAGTAGCCACTGGCACATTTACTTTACTAACAAGACAAACAGATGAGGTGCCCTTCTGCCCATCACAATCATGTATTCTGTCTTTTGGCTCTCTTCTATTGTTTTCCCTTTCAATCAATTTTCTTTTATTGGACATTGCAGCAGATTAGGGAAGCTACCAGCAACCACTGGACTGAAATCACCATTGAGTCAGAAAAAAAAACTCAGCAAATAAAGAGAGCAGACACAGAAGAAAATTTATAGTTAAAACATCTGTTTACACCTGCATTGATGTGCACCATGATCAGATGATGGGAGTAAACATGCAGATGATGAATTACACGGGACACATTTGAAATGGGTCAGAAACAGCAATCTGATTTAAAACAAATGGAAATGCATATCCATTTTCTATCCACATAACAAAAAAGTCAGTGGTAAAGAGAAAAGCATTGTGTAGGGTGATAGCTACAGTCAGAGACAGGAGTATCAACCAGTGGGACAAGTCTTGGCATTTGTACCCCATTTAAAAAATATATATATATAGTCTTCACTTCCAAACTCAGACCTTCACCTTCACAACTAAGCATCTGTGGGCTTCTCATGCAGCACAGAGTATTTCCGCTTTCATGAGTCCACGACAAACTACTACTATTATTGCCTTATTAAAGTTTGCTAACAACCACCTGGATGAACCAGATGACTACTGGAAAAATGGTCTGTGGGCTGCAGAGTTAATAATAGAACTTTCTAGCTAAAATTCAACTTATTTTGTGAAAATCAAACACTGCCTTTCATCTTAAGAACCCCATCCCAACCTTGAAACACAGTAGTGGCAGTATGATGGATTAGGCCTGTTCTGCTACCATAGGACAAGAACAGATTGCAAATCATTGATGGAGTTATGAATCATGGATTGCACCAACAAGTTCTACACAAGAATGTCAAAGTATCCAACCATTAACAGCAGCAGAACAGAAAGTGAATCTTACATAAAGAAACTGTCCCTTAATGCAAAAATCTGTCTACCCAAGGGATAGTCAAAGTAAAAGATACTTCACATTTTGGAAAGCCCAAGTCAGAGTCCACATCTTAATCCAACAGAAGTCTTGTGTGAGGATGTGAATTGGGGACTTCAAGCAACAATAGCCACCAAGCCAATATGTGGAACTGACCGACAATCACTGCTGCTCACAGGAATCAAATGCTTTACTATAGTTTTTCTGACAAAGACATTTAATGCTGGCTCATTTTTATCAGTTAATTAAAATGTATAACATTCTGTGTGTGATTTCATTGTGGTCTCTCTTTCTGTTTGTATGACTTTGATGAAGACCCAATTACATTTTAGAAGAAATTTATACAGAATTTCAACAATATTTTAAATGTTAACCATAATTTGCATACTATTTAAAAAGTAAAATTCAAGACCTGTAATTTTTACAAACACAGAATAAAGGTACAAGCTGGCCAGAAGGAAAAGACAGGCATGACTTTAAAACAAAAGCAATAAATGACCGTTGGAGAAGTACAGTATGAAGGTATTACCATCTTAAGTACACAATGGGCCAATATGAGTTAGTGCAAGCTCTTTTTTTAGACTTTATGCAAAATCTCAAAACTGACAAAAACAGATTTGGGAAGCTACATAGAAATATAGTTGAAGAGGATTTTTGAACATTAGAAAAACTGTGACAAGTACAAGCCATTCAGCCCAACAAGCTCATGCATCTTATTCATTTAGAATAGACTGTCCAAAATAACAAACTTGAGATTTGAAGGTACCTAAAATCTTACACTATGTCACACTACCTGATAATTTATTCCATGAGTCTATGGCTCTTTGCGTGAAGAAAAACTTCCTAACATTTGTACAAAATATGCCCTTAACAAGTTTTTAACTGTCCTTGTTGCAGAATTTATTTTAAACTAACAGCAAGGATTCACTATGCTAATTTTTTTCAGAATTTTAAACATTTTAATAATGTGACCTCTTAATCTGTATGTTCTTAAACTGATACAGTTCAGCTATTTCAACCTTACCTCCTAGCCCAGGAATTAGCCTAGTCGCTCTCTTCAGACTTTCTCTAATATGGAGACCAAAATCGAACACAGTACTCAAGGTGAAGTCTCACTGATGTGTTACACAGGTTAAGCATACCTCCATTGCCATACTCTACAGCACCAGATATACTTGTATGACCTAACATCAATTTTTTGTGTAAGGTTTAATTTTAAACCTCCTATTTTGTATTCAAATTGAGTATGTCTGCATCCTATATGTAATACTTTACATTTACAGTACTTACACTAAAATTCATTTGCCACTAATATGCCCAAGCCTATATGCTATCCAAATCCCACTGTTGACAATTTGGCTGACCCAACAATATCTGCCCTTCCACCCTTCAAATTTAATCAGTATATTCATTATGTTCTTGTCCAGATCATTTATGTATGTTAAAAAGACCAGAGGCCCCAGCACTGATCCCTGAGGATCACAACTTTTAACATCAGCTAATTTGAAAAGTTCTCCTCTCCATTACACTTTGCTTCCTGTGTTTGTGCCAAATTTGTAACCAACTGCAGACTGTTCACTGAATTCTCAGTTTTTAGTTTAATCACTAACCATTCATGTGGTACCTAATTATTTATCTTGATTTTCAGAAGATTTGTGATATCATTTGTACCCCCTTTGATCTTATTTTGTTGCTTCCTTAAATAGTGGAAAGATTAGTGAAACATGATCTTCCACATTTAAACTAATGCCGACTATTCCATAAAATTCCTGTTCTAGATATGTGATGCTCAGTCTTTTCCTTAAAAAGTCAAATTTTATTTGTCACACACAAATTATGCACACAGTACAGTCCATGGGGAAATATTTAGTTGCTAAACTCAAAGGTTGTGCCATTTAAGTAGAACATAAAAGAACAATGACATATACATTACTTTATCTATATACAGTATTGTATATATAAAAGTCAATGTAGAGTTAGGTCCATAAATATTTGGACAGAGACAACTTTTTTCTAATTTTGGTTCTGTACATTACCACAATGAATTTTAAATGAAACAACTCCGATGCAGTTGAAGTGCAGACTTTCAGCTTTAATTCAGTGGACTGAACAAAAAGATTGCATAAAATGTGATGCAACTAAAGCATTTTTTTAACACAATGCCTTCATTTCAGGGGCTCAAAAGTAATTGGACAATTGACTCAAAGGCTATTTCATGGGCAGGTGTGGGCAAGTCCGTCATTGTGTCATTATCAATTATGCAGATAAAAGGCCTGGGGCCTCATGTATAAACGGTGCGTACGCACAGAAATGTTGCGTAAGAACTTTTCCACGTTCAAATCGCGATGTATAAAACCTACACTTGGCGTAAAGCCACGCACTTTTCCACGGTACCTCATGCCTTGTCGTACGCAAGTTCTCCGCTCGGTTTTGCAAACTGGCGGCACCCAGCGTCAAAGCAATGGTACTGTTCTTGTGTGATTACTCATTATTTTCATGACGCGGCTTTATAAATACACAGAAACTAACCGCATATTGTTTATTAGTGTAATGCATCTGATTGTAATTAACTCGTAACAATATAATGGTCCCAGGGAACAGCCATAGTATTCCAAATACCATAACTGCTTTAGCGTTGTTACTCTCACTTCTATTTCTTCTTCTTCTTTCAGCTCCTCCCGTTAGGAGTTGCCACAGCGGATCATCTTTTTCCATATTACTCTCACTGCACGACTCGGAGTATTTATATCACTGTATCTGAGTGTGAATCACAGCAGCAGCTGATCGGAAGAGAATTATCGGTATACAGCTTAAGCACACGCTGTCTCTGCCACTGCAAAATGTTTTAAAGCCTTTCCTGTACGGACCTCGCGGTTCAGAAACAGTTTAATCCCAAGAACTTTAAATGCACTCAATCAATTGCTCCTTGTAGAACGGTTTGTACTTATAAGTACAATCACCCCACTGTAAACTTGCACTACAGTTATAATATCTCACAACCTGGGCCACTTTATAAAGCGCGTATTTACATATGATGCGATATCATTTTAAGGTGAAATGCAGCAAAATATGTTTGTTAAATTATACACATAAAACTTTAACTTCATTTAAATAATCTATATTCTTCACTGGGAGTGTCGTGAAGGATAGAATAATTAAACATGTACTACGAAGATATTTCAATGTTCTTTAAACGTTTTGAAGAATCGGCGCTAAGCTTACAGATGGCTTAACGTCTATTACAGAGCTGATTGTATGGCGATCGGTTACTTGGGAAAGAAAAGCAAGGACTCTTGGGGCGCGCCAATATATATTGAATATAAAACAGAAAGAAAATAACAACACAGCTAAAAACGCAGCGACAAATTTCGACAAAGATAAATGCTTGTCATGAGCACAGGCTCATGAAACACATGTTTAATAATGTGCTTTAGCTCCTATCATCATGAAAATGACATCACGTATACATCTCAGTATTTTAGTTATTCAGAGAGCTGTAATATCACAAATGTAATGGACTCTGTGTCCAGTTGGAGGAAGAGAGCCAGTTTAAGAAGCAAGTAGTGATTCACACACATAGATCACATACAGTAGAAGATCAAATACAAAACAAAGCATTTAACGTGCTACTTTAATTACGATGTAATTTTGAGAAACTGGTTAATTAAACGATTTTAAGATGAAGTTTATAATGTTCTACTAAATGACAAAATAAACTACGTGATTAAAGTGGAAAATTCGAGATTAAAGTTGACATTTAGTGCTTTTCCCCACCGTGTGCCTTTTTCTCTGTACCTAATAAACTTTCATATGACACTCAGACAGTGGGCTTACAACTCTTCTTTTCACGGCAACTTTGATATGTGACTTCTTTTTTATTTCCGGCACTGTGCGATTTTGTGAATGTGAGCTTTCAAGTTTCTCCAACACGCTATGTCACTCGATCAACTTCATTTTGTTGATTATACCACGGTTTATTTGAACAAATAGTATGTTTTCCTTTGCCTCCACTTGGTATTCGCTGAAATTCTTATATTTTCCCCGTGCTTTTCCCATTGTCTTTTCACAGAAGGCTGCGCTTAAGGGCGATTTATATTGATTTGCATATTCAAATAAGTAATTCTGGGAGGATTTGGGGCGTTACATAATGCGCGTGCACGGCGTTAGTTTTCACGCTGATCGGGATTTATGTAGCGGAAGAGCGTGGAAGTTAGATGCGCACAGATTTCTGCATCTGGATTTTTCTGTGCGTAAGCACATTTCGCTTTTTGCTTACGCCATGTTATAGTGCGAGTTCTATGCACGGCGTTATACATGAGGCCCCTGGAGTTGATTTGAGGTGTGGTGCTTGCATGTGGAAGATTTTGCTGTGAACAGACAACATGCGGTCAAAGGAGCTCTCCATGCAGGTGAAAGAAGCCATCTTTAAGCTGCGAAAACAGAAAAAACCCGTCCGAGAAATTGCTACAATATTACGAGTGGCAAAATCTACAGTTTGGTACATCCTGAGAAAGAAAGCAAGCACTGGTGAACTCAGCAACGCAAAAAGACCTGGGGCCTCATGTATAACGCCGTGCGTAGAACTCGCACTATAACATGGCGTAAGCACAAAAGCCGAAATGTGCTTACGCACAGAAAAATCCAGATGCAGGAATCTGTGCGTACTCCAACTTCCACGTTCTTCCGCTACATAAATCCCGATCAGCGTGAAAACTAACGCCGTGCACGCATTTTGTAACGCCCCAAATCCTCCCAGAATTACGCCTATTTGAATATGCAAATCAATATAAATCGCCCTTAAGCGCAGCCTTCTGTGAAAAGACAATGGGAAAAGCACGGGGAAAATATAAGAATTTCAGCGAATACCAAGTGGAGGCAAAGGAAAAACATACTATTTGTTCAAATAAACCGTGGTATAATCAACAAAATGAAGTTGATCGAGTGACATAGCGTGTTGGAGAAACTTGAAAGCTCACATTCACAAAATCGCACAGTGCCGGAAATAAAAAGAAGTCACATATCAAAGTTGCCGTGAAAAGAAGAGTTGTAAGCCCACTGTCTGAGTGTCATATGAAAGCTTATTAGGGTACAGAGAAAAAAGGCACACGGTAGGGAAAAAGCACGAAATGTCAACTTTAATCTCGAATTTTCCACTTTAATCACGTAGTTTATTTTGTCATTTAGTAGAACATTATAAACTTCATCTTAAAATCGTTTAATTAACCAGTTTCTCAAAATTACATCGTAATTAAAGTAGCACGTTAAATGCTTTGTTTTGTATTTGATCTTCTACTGTATGTGATCTATGTGTGTGAATCACTACTTGCTTCTTAAACTGGCTCTCTTCCTCCAACTGGACACAGAGTCCATTACATTTGTGATATTACAGCTCTCTGAATAACTAAAATACTGAGATGTATACGTGATGTCATTTTCATGATGATAGGAGCTAAAGCACATTATTAAACATGTGTTTCATGAGCCTCGTGCTCATGACAAGCATTTATCTTTTGTCGAAATTTGTCGCTGCGCTTTTAGCTGTGTTGTTATTTTCTTTCTGTTTTATATTCAATATATATTGCGTACGCCCAAGAGTCCTTGCTTTTCTTTCCCCAAGTAACCGATCGTCACACAATCAGCTCTGTAATAGACGTTAAGCCATCTGTAAGCTTAGCGCCGATTCTTCAAAACGCTTAAAGAACATTGAAATATCTTCGTAGTACATGTTTAATTATTCTATCCTTCACGACACTCCCAGTGAAGAATATAGATTATTTAAATGAAGTTAAAGTTTTATGTGTATAATTTAACAAACATATTTTGCTGCATTTCACCTTAAAAATGATATCGTCATCATATGTAAATACGCGCTTTATAAAGTGGCTCAGGTTGTGAGATATTATAACTGTAGTGCAAGTTTACAGTGGGGTGATTGTACTTATAAGTACAAACAGTTCTACAAGGAGCAATTGATTGAGTGCATTTAAAGTTCTTGGGATTAAACTGTTTCTGAACCGCGAGGTCCGTACAGGAAAGGCTTTAAAACGTTTTGCAGTGGCTGAGACAGCGTGTCCTTAAAGTTGTATAGAGATAATTCTCTTTCCGATCAGCTGCTGCTGTGATTCACACTCAGATACAGTGATATAAATACTCCGAGTCGTGCAGTGAGAGAAATATGGAAAAAGATGATCCGCTGTGGCAACTCCTAACGGGAGGAGCTGAAAGAAGAAGAAGAAATAGAAGTGAGAGTAACAACGCTAAAGCAGTTATGGTATTTGGAATACTATGGCTATTCCCTGGACCATAATATTGTTACGAGTTAATTACAATCAGATGCATTACACTAATAAACAATATGCGGTTAGTTTCTGTGTATTTATAAAGCCGCGTCATGAAAATAATGAGTAATAACACAAGAACAGTACCATTGCTTTGCGCTGGGTGCCGCCAGTTTGCAAAACCGAGCGGAGAACTTGCGTACGACAAGTCATGAGGTACCGTGGAAAAGTGCGTGGCTTTACGCCAAGTGTAGGTTTTATACATCGCGATTTGAACGTGGAAAAGTTCTTACGCAACATTTCTGTGCGTACGCACCGTTTATACATGAGGCCCCTGGACATCCACAGAAGACAACAGAGGTGGATAATCGCAGAATAATTTCCATGGTGAAGAGAAACCCCTTCACAACAGCCAACCAAGTGAACAACAATCTCCAGGGGGTAGGCATATCGATATCCAAGTCTACCATAAAGAAAAGACTGTATTAAAGTAAATACAGAGGGTGCACTGCAAGGTGCAAGCCACTCATAAGCCTCAAGAATAGAAAGACTAGATTGGACTTTGCTAAAAAAACATCTAAAAAAAGCCAGCACAGTTCAGGAAAACATTCTTTGGACAGATGAAACCAAGATCAACCTCTACCAGAATGATGGCAAGAAAAAAGTATGGAGAAGGCGTGGAACAGCTCATTATCCAAAGCATACCCACATCATCTGTTAAACACAGTGGAGGCAGTGTGATGGCTTGGGCGTGCATGGCTGCCAGTGGCACTGGGACACTAGTGTTTATTGATGATGTGACACAGGACAGAAGCAGACGAATGAATTCTGAGGTGTTCAGAAACATACGTGTTTGCTCAAATACAGCTAAATGCAGTCAAATTGATTGGGTGGCGTTTCATGATACAGATGGACAATGACCCAAAACATACAGCCAAAGCAACCCAGGAGTTTATTGAATGGACTAGTCAGTCACCTGATCTTAACCCAATTGAGCATGCATTTCACTTGTTGAAGACTAAACTTCGGCCAGAAAGGCCCACAAACAAACAGCAACTGAGAGCTGCTGCAGTAAAGGCCTGGCAGAGCATTCAAAAGGAGGAAACCCAGCATCTGGTGATGTCCATGAGTTCAAGACTCCAGGCTGTTATTGCCAGCAAAGGGTTTTCAACCAAGTATTAGAAATGAACATTTTATTTCCAGTTATTTATTTTGTCCAATTACTTTTGATCCCCAGAAATGAAAGGATTGTGTTAAAAAGATACTTTAGTTCCATCACATTTTTATGCAATCTTTTTGTTCAACTCACTGAATTAAAGCCGAATGTCTGCACTTCAACTGCATCTGTTTCATTTAAACTTCATTGTGTTTAATGTACAGAACCAAAATTAGAAAAACAAGTTGTCTCTGTCCAAAGATTTATGGATCTAACTGTGTGTATGTATGTATGTTCCAGCATCACTTCTGAACAGCTAGAGCGATTTTCATGAAACTTGGTACACGTTTCTCATTGGTCAACTAAAAATACTGTAGAGTGAAATCAACCCTAGCCCACCCCCTTCTGGGCAGGGTCGGGGTAATCTTGCGGTCTTGTATGCATGTCATAATCCAGTTGACACTCGGAATGACTACCAGAAGGCGAACTGGAGGTGACTGGCAGCATTCTTTATGTTTGAGCACCACTTCACCCATTTTTTTTCAATTAAATAGAGTTGGCCAGTTCCGAGCAGCAACTGGATAACGTACACCAGGCCGCAGGACAAGCACATTAGTGAGTCTTCATTGTCATTTTTAAAGTTGTTTTTTTTTTTATTATATTTTTCTCAAAACAATTAAAAAAAAACCAAAAAAAAAAAAACACTATTTTAAACCAGGGCAACATCAGGTATTTCAGCAATGTTAGCTAGTAAATAATAAAAATCATTGTCAAATGAGTGCAATAGTATGCATTGTAAGAAAATTATGAAATGTAATAACAAAATAAATTTAATGCAAAGGAGTTATCAATAGGGCTCCACATAATTCTAGATACTTTCCTCATTTAAGATGCGGATAGCCTGGAAAAAAGCACCTCCACACCTCCTCTGAGCTGGTCTTAAGGCAGCGGTAGTTTTCCTGACCACAGCCTAGAGAAGAGGCCATTGTTGGGATGTCTGTTGTCACTGATAATTCTCACCACCTGGTGTAGATGTTCTGGAGGTTTGCGACTGCACACCCAGTGATGCGCTCAACTGACCTCACCACTGTCTACAGAGCCTTGTGTTCCTGCTATGTGCTATTCCCAAACCAGACAGTAATACTTCTTGAACTCCCGGAGGCATTTGAGGTGGTAAAGACATTGTGCTTTGTTCACCAAGGTGTTGATGTGTTTGGACTAGGTCAGGCCCTCTGTGGACACCAAGGTATCCATTACAATAATCCTTTTATTGATTTACCTGTGATGCACGTTTAGCTTACTGGCCAATAGTTGCTTGGATCAGCGCAATCACTATTTTTTATGTATTTGTTAGCCTCCAGTCTTTAGGAACTGCCACAGTGTGCAGAGATTTTTGAAAAAATGTGCCAAGGGTTTATACTGTATATGTACTCACTAACCCCATTAAGCACTTTAGATTAAATGTTAGCTAATGCTGGTGATTTGTTAGATTTCAGCCTATTTAATCAAAGCAGCACTTCTCCCTCTACAATTTCCAAGTCACTAAGTACCTCCTTAGTAATCACTTTTACATGTAGGAGGTTACTGCCTGTCTGAGCAGTAAACAGTTTGAAAATCTCAGGATATGGTTAGTGACTACTTAACAAAGGTGAATACAAATGGCAATGAAGGAAATAGAGAAAAAAATGTTTTCCATAATTGCTATATAACCACAATTAAAATATTCAGACCACATACTGATATTAAAAGGTAAGGAGACATTAAGAGTGCTCTCCCCCCCTAGACTTGAGCTTCATCTTGTGTGTTTAAAATAGTTGTATAATATATTCTTTGTAAGGTTAATTTATAGCCTCTATTCTGCCACCTGAAAATATTCTAAGTGAACCAGACAGACTTTTAACACTTTTCATAGTTAATAGCTCATATAATATGACCAATTGTTTGTGTTTTATTTATACCCAATATTCTTTTGTGACATTCAGTACAAATAAACTAAACAAATTATTAATTAATTAATGCAATACTTGACTAATGTTTTGAATTTTTAAGCTTCCAACTTTTTCTTATAAGATGATATTGCATTGTTAGGGATTTTTTTTAAACAAGTGAACAAATTTAAGTTTTAGTCAACACTCAATTTTTTTTTTATTACAGATTTCCTTAAAATACAAATATTCGCCCTGGAGTCTGAAGTGAACAGAACCATTAGATGCAGTCAAACGATATGCTGCAAGACAAGCACAGTCCCATCTGAAGAATTTCATCTTCACTTGAAGTGCAGTAGCTCAGCAGCACACTTCCCAGTAGTATGAAGTCTTTCAGTAGAGCAAAGAGAATTTTCAGTTGGTGAGTGCAATTAGTGCTTCAACAACATTACCCATGTGCTCTCTGAGACTGCGCTCAGCAACTCCCCGGGGAATCTCCATTTCACTCATCTGTAAAGACAAGAGCTTTTATTAGGAACAGTAGAACAAATCAAAGGGTGAAATTGTCTGTGAATTAGTCTGCCTGTATCTTAATACTATGTAGATAGACGTACAGCTCTGCCTGCCAATCCTTCTACAACATGACAACATATGCAGTAAATGTCCTCACTATATTGTGGATCAATTTCTGTGGAAAGCAAATGATGTGTTCAGTGGCTTTATATTTATGAACAATCGTGTTACCATGTGTTTGGTAATGAACACTCCAGGGCACACTAATGATGCACTAGATTTAGGGGATGTACTCATGATCACTTATGTTACTGTAACTGTTGGTTTGAAAAAGTTATATTACATTCTATCTGTCAATACTGGTACATTTGTGTAAAATGTTAGAGTGAAAGGCTTAGGGAGCATTTTGGAAGTAGATACTACAAATGGAAAAATCACTTCTACCAGTCTCTGAGAGAAAACAACCTTGACATTGGGAAATAATGCAGTATTCATGACATATTCATTTTTATACCATCTTTACATTAAATCTCATAAAGCAACCTTTTAATGAGCTTCTTCAAGTTTTCTTTTAATTAATGAAAATTTAATTATACAGACTTAAATATAATAATTTAAATGGAAAAAGTAATGTGGAGAAGCCCTCACTTTCAAATTAAAATGGAGATAAAGACATTTACATAAATTACATGAATCCTCAAAGTTGCTTAATCCAATCAAAAATTATTAGAAGCTATAGCCTACAGCAACATCATTCAGTGTAAGATGGCTATTAGTCACAGATAGGGTGCCAATCCATCATGTGCATACCCATATAAGGCAAATTTGGCAACTCCAATCAACATAATGTGCATTTCTTTGGAGTGTGCCAAGAAAACAATGCTAGAACAAAAAAACAAATATAGTCATAACAAACAAACGCAACAAGAAAAATGCCTGGGTGCGGGTACTATGGGTGATGAAGCTTTTAGTGCAGGGGTCCCCAACTCTAGTCTTGGAGGGCCCCAGTGACTGCAGATTTTCATTCTAACCCTTTTCTTAATTAGTGCATGGTTTTTGCTGCTAATTTAACTTCTTTTGAATTAATTTTAACTGAATCGTTTAACATTTGTTCCCCAGTGTTTCTTCATCGTTTCTCTGAATTGCTTCTTTTCTTTCCTTAAATGGCACTTAAACAGAAATAAAATGTGAAATAAGTGAGCTAACAGAAGACCAACTATGTCAAGGCCTGAAAGTCCAACCAATTAATTCCAACCAGTTGCTTAATTAGGATCGGATTCTTGTTGTTGATTAAACCCCTTCATTAATTCCATGGCTTGTTGCTGCTCTCATTGTGCAATAGCAAACATTTCCAAAATTGTTGCTTTTCTCTTTTCTAAGAGCACAACTAAAATGTTTTGGGGACCTGCTCAGATCAGCATTCCTGAGACCGTCGCCTTTCTTTATTTTCAGATATTGTATGATGGACAATGTTGGTCATGTTTTGGCTCATTTTGTATCTCATTATTGTTTGGCTGCTAATTAAGAAAAACAAAACAATGAAGGGGTCTGAATCTTTAAGAGCAAGTCAAATAAAATTAATTCAAAGGAAGTTAATTAGGAGCAAAAACAGGTCACTACCATATATACTTGTGTTTAAGTTCTCCCGCGGATAAGTCAGGGTTTGATTTTACCATACAATTTCCCATATTTTACTATTTTGGTCGTATAAAATCGAATGCGGAAAACTCACGCTATTGCTCTAAGAGATTATGATATGGTAAAGCCCACCTGAGAGAGTAACCACAGAGCACACTGCCTTTTTTTTTTTTTCTCTATGTATTGTGCCTACGTGAGCACACGGTAATACCTGAACTATTCTGAAGCAACGTTTGCACTGTTTTGTGTTTTTTGTATCTCACACCCTCATACACCTTTATCGTAAGAGCATCCCTTATCTATGATGGAGCATTCGATCAGAAGAAAATATGAAGCTGGGTTTAAATTAAAAGTCATTGAAGTCGCGAAAGAAACTGGTAACTGCACTGCTGCAACAAAATTCAATGTGTCTGAGAAACTGGTGCAACACTAGAGGAAGCAGGAAGATGTAAAAAACAAACAATAAAAAAAAAAAAAAAAATTAAGTGTCGTATTATTGAATGGGCGTATAAGTCGGGGTCTGATTTTATGATCAATTTTTCAGGTTTCATGACCTGACTTATACGTAAGTATATATGGTAATTAAGAAAAACTTTGGAATGAGAACCTGCAGCAATTAGGGCCCTCCAGGACCAGAGTTGGGGACCCCTTTTTCAGTGTGTCCAGCCCACAGTTATGGAATGTTTTGTGCCTTTGCATTTGTACCTCACTTTCTGTTTTTAAACCTAAACTTTGAAATTATCTTTTTAATTATTTTTGTTAATTTTATTAATTATGCACACATATTGGACTGTAATGATACGTTTTAATATTTTATATTAAAAGTGTCCTTGGTTATTTTGAAAGGCACTTTTGATTAAAATTACTTATTATTATACAAAAATTATATATCTGTCAAACAAGTTTTATTTCACAAGTTATATTGGTTTGACATCCTTGTTAGCAAAACACATTTCTCCCCAACAACCACGTTATTTGACAAATCATGCTGATCACATCTCCCAGTCTGCTCCCCTTGCTCTGTCTCTTTCATTATAAATCGTTCTCAGAAGCCAGCTTTTTGGTTGCACAAAAAATAGAAAAAATCTGATATTTCAGAAGGTGCTGAACATAGTGTGATTACACTACACAGTCTATCTTGGTTGACATATAAAGTTTCAAAGTCAGTCTTTGTAATCTGTAGCTCGATTTTCACAAAATAAAATCAGCATAGCCAAATTAATGCTTTATATTTAAGATCACTTAAGGAAAATAAACACATTCAAAGAAAATAAATACATTGACAGAACTAAGGGGCTTTTAACTATTGGCAACTTAATTCAATACACCAGTTCAGATTATCCTTTATTCAGTTCTCAGGGAACTGACCAACAGGTCAAGTGTGGTCGAAATCATTAAGGAACTTGGGGATCGCTATATCCAATTTTCGTATGGTGTGGGTGTACATACATAAAAAAGAACATGTTTTTAGGCAATTTGCAGCAGTGTCCAGTTTTCCTGACAATCATAATTGACTGCTCTCAAACTGCAATAAGGGCATCTAGCAAAAATGAAGCTGCTTTTGTTAACCATAAGCAATTTCATTACACATAAGTAAGGCCCTATGATTTCCACAATGCAGAAAACAGAGACGGAATCATGGAATTAATAATTAAAAATGGATTTTAGATTTAAAAATGGAAATGTGCGGAATTTAGAGACTGAAGGGGTGACTGTTACAAAACCTCCCAATAAATTAAACAATTGAATAATCTGTAGTTCTATCATTCAGAAAGCGAATGAAACTCTTTGTAGAAATCCTGTTGTGCCTCTGTTTGTGTGCGTCTTTCCTGTATGTTTTCTCATTAAAAGGCACGCGAATTAGCTAACTGCATGAGACAAATGTCGAAGCGAGCAGTATCAGATACCCTAACTACATTGAAAAAATGAAAACACGAGCTTAAGGGCAAAATTCAGTGCACAACAATATCCTGGCAACTTTTACAAATCTGGCCAACTTTTCTGCAAGTTTTGCCTGCATAACATAGACTGGACATGAAAAGATACTTTCAATGACCACATCAAATCTAAAACCCATCTCAAAATCAAGGAGAAATTAAGATCAAAAAGTGTTCCACTTCAGGTAACAACCGAGGAAACAATTGTCAGATGCAAGATGCCAGTTTGTGTCCACGCGAGTCAGACATACTGCTGGAAAAAATGGCAAAGATGCACCCTTTTTGCAAACAAAGAGGCGGGCTGCCAGAAAATGACAGCAGTCTTCGTAGAACTCATTTGCCCTGTGTCTTTGAACAACATATGTACACTGTTCTTCGATTTGTGGCAAGAAAATATATGTTGTAGTTGATGAAACCAGTAATAGCTGAGACCACATAGGTGAGTAAACATTTGGTATGGTATGGCAATTCTTTTATGTAGGCAGTTCTAATTGTACGTGATGTATTTACTGTAAATAACTTAACTGATTAAATTATACAGGTATTTAACCGGTATTAACAGTCTTTCCTGTAGAAAAATGTTATTAGTGAACAGCACTGGTTGTGAACGGGTTCCTTTTTAAAAATTAACAACTTTTTGGGATTTACTAAATGTTTGCCTCACAGTGACAAGGCACGCAAGGTCCACAATTGACTCTTCTGTTACAAACTCAGCACTTACAAACCTGGGCAGAAGAACAGGCTTTTTCTAAGATGCAGCGAGCCCTTAAAAGTGGGTCACTATTTCTTTTTTTCTAAAAATGATGCTGACCTTCATCTCAGAAGGTTGCATCAAACTAGTAACAGCTGTTACTACAGCATCATGGAGGGTCTGGGCTCCTACCTGATGAACTTAACTGCAAAATAAGGATCAGTTGTGCTAGTGTGTTGTTTCATTAAAAGGAATGTATAACCCGAAAAAAGTCATCTGTGATGCCAAGACCAGACCGACAAACATTATGGCTTGGGGACATGGGCTTACCTATGATTCATTTATTTTGAGGCAAAGTAGCTTTGGCACGCATGATGATATCGTACATGGTGGCTGGCTTTTACTATTGCTGTTACTACGAATAGTACAGGCCAAATGAAAAATTGATGTCTTTAGTTAGTTGTCTTAAATTACAGCAATCAAATCCGGATTCTACGTCTCATTTTCATTAATTCTTAATGTTTTGTTAAACTTTGCATCTTTCATATTTTATTAATTTATACTGTAATATTGTATAGTATTACAAATTTATTATGATACTTGTTGTTTAAATATATATAGTTCTGTTAATATTACTGTATTTGTGAACAGTAAGAAATGTTATTACATGTAACAAACATGTAAATATCACAACATCATCTTAAATACAGTACATAAGGTATGTCTAGTGAGCACTGCTTTACTGATGCACATATAATACATGTCCTTGGATTAGTAGAACTGTGTTTTTTGTGCACTTTTTTTTTTTCAGTTGGCAAGTGTCATTTTGATTTTGTGTTGTTTCCTACTAACTTAACTTTGATATGTAATCTTTCTGTTATAGTGCAGGCTAAAAACTGCTAATTTATTTATTCATGGACTACAGGAATAAAAAATAGTATACAGCATTACCCATTACCACATAACGTGTGAAGAACTAATACGTTTTGTTATTACTTTTCTTTCCTCTTGTAATTATGTTAAGGCTGAAATTGCAACTGTTCAGGCCAATAAGACTAAACACAAATACATTTCTTTAATGAAGGAGAATGAAAAACTACTGTTTATATGATAACTTTGCATCTGTTAACAGGATTTTGACTATCTGTTCTTAATACATATCTGCAATACAATACTTACTATGAGTTCAACATCTTCTTTCTTGATAGTCACCTTTGCCAATTCCTTCTCTCTAAGGAGGAAAGAGAAAATAATGTATATTTAACAATGGATATGTTTAAGTATTTAAAAAAACACATTTTAGAACTTGCTAATGCAAATAATACATACACAGTAAAGTGTAAAGATTATGTAGCAAAAATAAGGGTAGGTGAATTAAAGGGCAACAGAAGCAGGTACAGATAATAAATGAATTACAGAAATATCACTACATAACTTAAGCATTGGGTATTTACAGTAGTACTAAAAGGAGGCAAAGTAAAACACTTGTAAAACAAATAATGAATCACAAATCACCTTTCTTGTTTAGCTTTCTGTTCCCTTGACCTTCTGTCTCCAATCACTGACATGGCCTGTTGATAAAACAAGAACAAAATGTTAAAAATAAACATTCTTCACCAAAGATTTACTTCCTGTACCAGCCATTTAATTTTGGTGTTACAACTTCCAGTAACTAGAAACATCCCTCTAGAAAAGAGTTCTACTTAATTAAAAACCAGGGATGCTCCAATTGATTGGCTGCTGACGTAAATCGGCTGATTTTCACAAAAAAAGACTTCATCGGTGATTGGTAAATTGGCCAATCACAAAATCTGATCTTTTCAGCCCCAGCTTTTCTAAGATTTATGGTGATTTAGTTGCAGTGCTCGTTTATGCAAGGTATTGCAGTAGTTGAGCCAATGTGCACAACATTTTTCAGTGTTCCTTAAAATTTCTGAACACTCAGTGTTCTAAGTTTATAGCTAATTTTACTTTCATGAAGACTTTATTATGTGGATAAAGAAAACGGAAGGATAGGAACTTGGGTTTGGTACATTTGAAAGACACAGCAGAGCGGCAATAAAGAAAGCTTGCTCAGAAGAACATCCATTGAATTAAAAATTTTTAAGGAACATTGAAAAATCTCACAAGGAAGGAACAATCCCTGGACGCGACCCAGCTCATTGCAAGCCGAATACGAGCACACATATACGCTAGCGTCAACTTAGCATCACCTAACCTGAATACCTTTGGATAAAACCTAAAGCAAGCCAAGGAATCCCACCAGGGAAACATACAAACTCCAGGATGAGAACATCTGGGATGTGACCCTGATACTAGAAGCAGCAGTGCAACTTCTGTGCCCTGAAGATGTTTAATTATTAAATTATTTAAATTAACAATTTATCTGTAAAATGTAATATACATATTTTAATGTATTTCATCATGAAAATGGAATTAAGTATAAATCTCAATATTCTAAATCTTCAAAAATCTATAAAAGCACGAAGTTAACGTATTCTCTGTCATGATTGCTGCCTGTGGCTCCTCTTAACGCACAAGAAAGCCAGTTTAAAAAGAATGTAGCAGTAAATGACCAGGTTGGGGGGGCACTTAGATTACAAAACATTTAACATGCTACTTCATTTACAATGGGGCTTGAGAAACTCTAGTCAATAAAAAATCAATTTTAAGATGAAATTTAAAGACATTCTTCTTTAATGACAAAGTATGAGATTAAAGTCAAAATGTCGACATAAACTATAAAATTAAAGTGTACATTTTGAGATTAAGGTTGAAATGTCCACTTTAATCTTAGAATAGGCCTTTTTTTCTACACTGTGTGGCCTTTTTTTTTCTTTTCCCTAATACATGTCTGTACATGTGTACACAATCAGGGAGTGAATGTTTCCTGTGAAACATGTAGGTTTTATAGAAGAAAAAAAAAAAAAGTGTCTGCTAAAAGTGAAATCCCTTAATGCTTGTAATTTAATGCAGGCTAAAAATCACAAACAGGAACAGCTGAATTTAGCCCAGTGGAAGCCAATATCAACAATACTATAATTGTCAATCAGCCAATTGATGACCAGCAAAATCATCTCCAAAGGCAGTCCGGGAGACACTGGTGAACAAGCTTCTCTATGTTAAGATGGGATATCAAGACCTATCGGACAATGGCAGTCATCTTCATTCTATCGATTACAAACAGGCACATTTTACTTGTCTCTCCAATGGCCCCAGGCATTCTCCACACACATCAGAAAACTGAAGTTGCCAGGAAGATACTATTGTCATTTTGGTAATTTCTAAATCACTGTCTGTCTCATGCAGCTGATCACCCATATCGCCTTAATGAAGAAACTTACACATTTTTAAATTAAAACACTCTTGACGAGAACAGGCCATTCAGCCCAACAAAGCTCGCCAGTCCTATCCACTTATTTCCTTCAAGAAAACATCAAGTTGAGTTCTGAAAGTCCCTAACGTCTTACTGTCTACCACACTACTTGGTAGCTTATTCTAAGTGTCTATCGTTCTTTGTGTAAAAAAAAAAACTTCCTAATGTTCCTCATGTAGAGAAAAGCCAAGCAAAATGACACCTTTTATTGGCTAACTAAAAAGATTACAGTTCTTCTTAGGCCCTTCTTCAGGCAAGATAATCTCTTGCCTGAAGAAGGGCCCTCAGCTGCCTCAAAGCTTGCATACTGTAATCTTTTTAGTTAGCCAATAAAAGGTGTCATTTTGCTTAGCTTTTCTCTACATTCATAATGGCTAACACGGTACAACAACCTAGTACTAATGTTCCTAATGTAATACCCTTAACAAGTTTCCAACTGTGTCCCCGTGTTCTTGATGATCTCATTTTAAAATACAAGTCTCGATCCACTCTACTAATTCCCTTTATAATTTTAAACACTTCAATCATGTCACCTTTTAATCTTCTTTTGCTTAAACTGTAAAGGCTCAGTCAGCTCTTTTAATCTTTCCTCATAATTCAACCCCTGTAGATCTGGAATCAGCCTAGTCGCTCTTCTCTGGACCTTTTCTAGCGCTGCTATGTCCTTTTTGTAGTCTGGAGATCAAAACTGCACTAAGTAACCTTTATAATGGTTGAGCATAACCTACTTGGACTTGTACTCCACACATCGTGCTATATATTCTAACATTCTGTTAGGCTTCTTAATGGCTTCTGAACAGTGTCGGGAAGTTGATAGCTTAGAGTCCACTATGACTCCGAAATCCTTCTCATAAGGTGTACTCTTGATTTTCCGACCGCCCATTGTATATTCAAACCTAACATTTTTACTTCCTATGTGTAATACTTTACATTTACTGACAATAAATTTCATCTGCCACAATACAGGGAGTGCAGAATTATTAGGCAAGTTGTATTTTTGAGGATTAATTTTAATATGGAACAAACACAGTGCTATCAGTCAATCCAAAATGTTAATAAACCTGAAACCTGAATGTTTTACAACGGAAATGTGAGTGTGAACATCATCAGGGGAATACATATAAAGCACAATTATTAGGCAACTATTAGTGTGCAGATTTATTATGCAACTAAAGGAAAAATGAAAATTTTCCCATCTCACTTGTTTATTTTCATCTGTTATAGTGAGAATAATAAACAAACACCTCAAAATTTACAAATAAACATCTCTGACATTTCAAAAAAAATAAATCAATCAATCAATGACCAATATAGCCACCCCTCTTTCCAATAACAGTCTCAAGCCTTTCCATTCATGGAGTCTGTCAGTTTTTTGATCTGTTGACGATCAGCTTTTTGTGGAGCAGTGACTACAGCCTCCCAGACACTCTTCAGAGAGGTGTATTGTTTTTCTCCCCCGTAAATCTAGCGTTTAAGAAGTGCCCACAAGTTCTCGATAGGGTTTAGGTCAGATGAGGAAGGGGGCCATGTGATTATTCCTTCATCTTTAAGGCCTTTACTGGCTGGCCACGCAGTGGAGAACTTCGATGCAAGTGATGGAGCATTGGCCTGCATCAAAATAATGGTCTTTTTCCTGTATCACTGTTTGAAGAAAGTGTCTTCGAAAAACTGGCAGTAGGTTTGGGAGTTGATTTTGAGTTCATCTTCAATGCAAAAAGGTCCAACTAGCTCATCTTTAAAGATACCAGCTCATACCAGTACCCCACCTCTACGTTGGAGTGGAGCTCTGTGCCCATTACTGATCCACAGGTCCATCCATCTGGTCCATCAAGAGTCACTCTCATCTCATCGGTCCATAAAACCTTTGAAAAAATCTGTCTTCAGATATTTCTTGGCCCAGTTTTGACGTTTCAAATTATGTTTCTTGTTCAGTGGTGGTTGGGTTTCAGCCCTCCTTACCTTGGCCATGTCTTTGAGCACTGAACACCTTGGAGTTCTGGTCACTCCAGGTAGGTTGCAGCTCTGGAATATGAAAGTACTGGAGGATAATGGGTTCCTGGTAGCTTCACGTTTGATTCTTCTCAAATCTTTGGCAGCTAATTTGCGTCTTTTGTTCTCAACACGTTTCTTGCGACCCTGTTGACTATTTGCAACAAAATGTTTGATGGTTCTGTGATCACACACCAATATCTTAGCAATTCCAAAAGTGCTGCATCCCTCTGAAAGACTTTTTACAATTTTTGACTTTTCAGAGTCAGTTAAATCTCTTTTTTGGCCCATTTTGCCGGAGGAAAACTAGCTGCCTAATAATTCTGCACAAATTGATATAGGGTGTTGATCTCCTTAGGCCACACCCTCCCTCATTACACAAATACACATCACCTGACGTGCTTAAATCCAATAAGCATTCAAGTTAATACAGCTTGGAGTTGGAATATACGCATTAAAAATGATGATATGGTCAAAATACTCACTTGCCTAATAATTGTGCACACAGTGTATAACAGATTCCAAATTATCTGCTAATCAACCTATCTTGGTATCATCTGCAAACTTAACCAGCTTGTTACTTATATTCCTATCTAAATCATTTATACATTGTCACGCTTGGGTCACAGATTTGCACAGAGACACAGAAGGTCGTAGAAAAAAAGAAGGATTTTTATTCAGACACCGCAAACACATGAGCTTAAACGTGCTCCATGACAAGTCAGATATAACAGTTCCGCTAGGAGCAGAGAGAGATATAAGCCTTGCGCAGCGCCTGTCAGTTTGGGAATTGATTGTTTGCTTTTAAGTCGGCGGAGTACCGCGCGAGGCTTGTATTACGCGTTATAGTGCAAGGATAAGGAGCAATGTGTAGTCAGTGTTTCAGGGTTTCTGGTTTTCCCAGGGGCGTCTGTCTCTATTTGGGGTGCGATCAGCCCTCCGGCTCACAATATATATTAAAAATAGCAGTGGCCCTAGCACTGACCCCTGTGGAACACCACTCTTAACATCAGCCAGTTCTGACGAGGTTCCTTGCACCATCACCCACTGCTTCCTGTGTCTGAGCCAATTCTGCACCAATCTAAAAACCATCACCCTGAACTCCCACTTCTTTTAACTTGATGCCCAACCTATCATGTGGCACCTTATTAAATGCTTTCTGAAAGTCCAGATAAATAATATCATAAACTCCACTTTGATCGTATCCTTTTGTTGCCTCCTCATAGAATTCCAGCATGTTAGAACAAAACACGACCTCCCTCTTCTGAACCCATGCTGACTGTTCAGAATAACTCCTGTCCTTGCCATGTGCTGCTCAATCTTATCATTAATAATTCCTTCCATTAAATTTTCCTGTGATGCATGTTAAGCTTACTGGCCTATAGTTGCATGGATCTGCCCTGTCAACCTTTTTATATAATGGGATGATATTTGCCATTTTTTATTCAAACTATTCAAAGGACATGGATTAACAGGTTTGCAGAAAGGTTTAAGTAACAACATATCCATATATCTTAGACAGCTGATGATAGAGACTGCTCATAAAGAGCTGGCAACTGTTTTTCTGTGCTTTGATAGTTATGAGTACTAAGCATGCCAGTTCCATAGAACTGTTCTAGTTGTTTCAATTCTTGATAAGCAGGGATACATCTGCAGAACAGCTTCTTTTCAAGGTGTCATTGGCTCTTTATATTTGGCTTAAAAAAAAAAATTGGCCAAACAAAATATCATGAAATTCTACAGTCTTCTTCTAACAGTTCTATAATATTACATTTTGTGTGATTTCTTTTCATCTAAGCAAGGGGAGTTTCAACATTTTCTTTTATAAATTGACCATAAAAGGTATCAATTGCCTGCAGTATAAGAATGGGTACCTTCTGGGAATGTGACCTTTACTTTCAAAACGCATTTACAAATGCACAAGAAAGATTTCAACACTCACATGGTAAAAGATGGTGTAATCTAAACTATAAACTATAAAAAGTAAATTCTTAAAGTTGATGATTTACATATATTCAAAAATAATCATAAGCATGTATGAAAATAAGCAGTATATCCGAATGTACACTAGTATACTAAGGGTTAAATCACAAAAAAGCCTGTGCCTGCATATTTTATTATTTTTCTCTTTGCAGCTGCAAACCAATATCTTGCTGCAAAGTTTAAAACTTAAGTCAAGGACACCGTTTACTTTGAGAGAGCTAAACAAACTTTTATTTTAACAAATGCAGCTACTGAGACTTCAACCACGAGAGAAAGACAAATAGGCCACTTATTTTCATTAGCAGCAGATAGGCCTCTGCCTGCCTGTCCACCAGCTTGGGCACTAACATGAAGTGATGATATGACAAGAAAAGTATGTTCTATAAGAAACCGTGCCATTCTCTTAGAGATGCAGCAGCTTAGACTTTAGGGTTAAGGGATGTTTGTGCAACAAGAAACTATTAATTTGAGCGGCTCAGTATCTTACGTGTGTTCCCCTGATACTGACTTGCTGGTGAGAAATGATCGATAAACAGGTCTCAAACAGGGTATGAAGTAATGAAGGCAGTTTCGGTCAAGTGATGCACATTAGATAATGGTGGGCTTGAACATTAGATAGTGATAGGAAGAACTAGAAGGAGAGTATTTTGTTTAAGTGATTCAGGAAGTGGTCCCTTGAGGCAGAGCAGGCTCTGAGAGACTGCTTTGGAACTACAGACTGGGATATATTGCTGGGGTCACATAGTGAGAACATTGAAGAGGTTGTTGAATGTACAACTGATTACATCAACTTCTGTATGGACATTGTGTCTCCAGTAAGAACAGTACGCTGCTATGCTAACAACAAGACATGGATTACAAGTGACATCAAAGGCCTTTTGAACCAGAAGAAAAGGGCTTTTAAAGGTGGTGATCAGCATGAGCTCAAACGCGTGCAGAAGGAACTCCGAGTCCAGCTCAGGGAAGCTAAGGAGCAGTACAGGAGAAAGCTGGAGCAGACGTTGCAGAACAACAGCATGAAGGAAGTGTGGGATGGAATGAAGATTATCACTGGCTGCAGCTCGAAGCGGGGTGCCGCCATCGAGACAGACGTGGAGAGAGCAAACCAAATGAACAACTTCTTTAATAGGTTTGATCACCCTAACCCACTCTCACCCCGGAGTACTGCATCCTCCAACCATCCTTCTGCTGATACCAGCATAGGTGAGACATCCCCAACCACAATTACAGCAGCCCATGTGAGCAGAGAGCTGAAAAGACTGCCAGCAAAGCAGAGGGTCCAGATGGTGTATTGCCACGACTGCTAAAGGCCTGTGCGTTGGAACTGGGGAGTCCTCTACAGCGCATCTTCAACCTGAGCCTGGAACAGGGGAGAGTCCCAAGGCTTTGGAAAACATCTTGTATCACCCCTGTCCCAAAGATATCACGTCCTAGTGAGCTGAATGACTTCCGGCCTGTTGCTCTGACGTCACATCTGATGAAGACCATGGAGCGGCTGCTGCTTCACCACCTGAGGCCACAGGTCCACCACGCCCTCGACCCTCTGCAGTTCGCATACCAGGAGAAGGTAGGAGCGGAGGATGCCATCATCTATATGCTACACTGATCCCTCTCTCACCTGGACAGATGCAGTGGTGCTGTAAGAATTGTTTTTGGACTTCTCTAGCACCTTCAACACCATCCACCCTCTGCTCCTTAGAGACAAGCTGACTGAGATGGGAGTAGACTCACACCTGGTGGCATGGATTGTGGACTATCTTACAGACAGACCTCAATATGTGCGTCTTGGGAACTGCAGGTCTGACATTGTGTTCAGCAATACAGGGGCGCTGCAGGGGACTGTACTTTCTCTGGTCCTGTTCAATCTATATACATCAGACTTCCAATATGACTCAGAGTCCTGTCAAGTGCAAAGGTTCGCGGATGACACTGCTATTGTGGGCTGCATCAGGAGGGGGCAGGAGGAGGAGTACAGGAAGCTAATCAAAGACTTTGTTAAATGGTGCGACTCAAACCACTTACATCTTAACACCAGCAAAACCAAGGAGCTGGTGGTGGATTTTAGGAGGCCCAAGCCCCTCATGGACCATGTGATCATCAGAGGTGACTGTATGCAGACCTATAAATATCTGGGAGTGCAGCTGGATGACAAATTGGAATGGACTGCCAATACTGATGCTCTATGTAAGAAAGGTCAGAGCAGACTATACTTTCTGAGAAGGTTGGCATCCTTCAACATCTGCAATAAAATGCTGCAGATGTTCTACCAGACGGTTGTGGCAAGTGCCCTCTTCTACGCGGTGGTGTGCTGGAGAGGCAGCATAAAGATGAAAGACGCCTCATGCCTGGACAAACTTGTTAAGAAGGCAGGCTCTAATGTAGGAGTAAAGTTGGACAGTTTAACATCTGTGGCAGAGCAAAGGGCATTAAGCAAACTCCTGTCAATCATGAAGAATCCACTGCATCCACTGAACAGTGTCATTTCCAGGCAGAGGAGTAGCTTCAGTAACAGACTTTTGTCACGGTCTTGCTCCACTGACAGACTGAGGAGATCGTTCCTCCCCCACACTATGCGACTCTTCAATTCCACCCGGGGGAGTAAATGCTAACATTACTCAAAGTTATTGTCGGCTTTTTTATTTTTATTTTTTCATTCTTCATTTTTATTACTATTTAATTTAATATTGTTTCTTTGTATCAGTATACTGCTGCTGGATTATGTGAATTTCCCCTTGGGATTAATAAAGTATCTATCTAATAAATGTAAGCTCGCTGAATTTACTAATTACTCATTTCATGAACTTTGTGAGCTGTGCAACTGCTTCCTATGCTATGCAATAAATTCTGAATTCAGACCTCCTTTCTGAAGGCTGTATGTTTTTAACTGAAGATTTCTCCACAACCCGATGTAAATCCAAATGAACCATTTATTATTGAATGTATTTTGACGAGACATGCATGCAGTTACATCTTATATAAATAGACAAGTTTAAGATGGGGCCTGTCCCGGAACACTATGCACGAGACAGAATAAACCCCCTGAATGGGATGTCAGAGGGTCCACTCACTCACACACCCACAAAAAATCTGGATAAATCTGGAATCATCATTCAACATACTACAATCAGCACATCTGTAATGGAAGGATTTTTCTCTGTAAAAAGCAAAGGTGAAATAAAGAGAGGGAGGGGGAATCAAGAGAGCAGATGGGCGTTAGTCGCTTCAGCGCAGAATCAGCTATAGAAACTAATGTTTTGGGAAAAACAGCCGGGAATGTTCTAAAGATACAGCCAAGGCTATGTAAGGAGTTGTTTTTCACTTCGAGAGGCTTTTTTCACATGTAAGCATATTACTGTGTCTTCTGGTATCAGGCACTAGTGTCAAGGCCGAGTAGAAGAAAAAATAGCGCCGTGTCCCGTGGAAGGAGGGGGTAGGCTGAAACTGATCACTTCTGCATACACTGCTTCCACGTAGGCCGCTTTTGGGCAAGGACACCTAATTAGTATATAAGGGAAGGTTCCGCCCTCAGTTTCTTTGGACGCTCAACCGTGGGAAAGGCACACCACCCGGTCTTATCTGATAAAAGGCACACGGGGTTGATCCTCTGACGAGACTGACATGCAGGCTCCCTCAGTCTACTGGTCTAGGATGATGGCTCTGGGTCTTTTGATGTATGTTACTGTATGTATGTATGTTATTGTAAGTATAAGTTTGTCTCTTTAAGCATATATATTTATTTCTACTAGCAGAATACCCGCGCTTCGCAGCGGAGAAGTAGTGTTTTAAAGAAGGTACGAAAAAGAAAAGGAAAAATTTTAAAAATAACGTAACATTATTGTTAATGTAATTGTTTTGTCATTGATATGAATGTTGTTCTCATATCTATCTATCTATCTATCTATGTTGTTCTCATATCTCTCTCTCTCTCTCTCTCTCTCAAAATACCCGCGCTTGGCAGCGGAGAAGTAGTGTGTTAAAGAAGAGAAAGAAAAGGAAACATTTTGAAAATAACGTAACATGATTGTCAATGTAATTGTTTTGTCACTGTTATGAGTGTCGCTGTGATATATATATATATATAGCAAAATACCAGCCCAGCGATGTCATGTGTTAAAGAAGTTATGAAAAGAAAAGGAAACATTTTAAATATAATGTAACATGATTGTCAAAGTAATTGTTTTGTGTATTTGGTGGCAGCGTCACAAAGTTGTTTTCGTAGCTGCATCAGAAAATGTACCTGACGTCTGACACGCCTCCTTTTTACTGTTTTCTCACAGCTTGGATTGCTGCTGTCATATATATATATATATATATATTTATATATATATATACACACACATATATATATATATATATATATATATATATATATATATATATATATATATATATATATATATATATATATATATATATATATATACATATACACACATACATACATACATATATATACACATACATATACTTGTGTGTATGTTTGTATGTGTCTATATGTGTGTGTATAGCTTTGGTCACTGAGTGCAAGGGAAAAATAATGAAATATAGTCTATAAGTTATTAAACAGTAAAACATTAACGTTTTAAGAAGTACAGGTACATTGAGCACTACTGGAGTGGTTTTGGGTAAACTACATTTTAAAGACTGTGTAACAAAACAGGTAAGTAACTAACAGCAGCTAAAATGTATATGGATCATCTCTCGGTAGTAGATCCCTTTTGAAAGCGCTACACGACGGCTGTGGTATAGAAATTACATTTTCTATGTGAACGTTCAAATTTGTGCCTCTGGTAATGTGCCTTACCGGCAATTAAAGAAAATTATTTTTGTGTCCTCTGCCGTGTTAAGAGAGAAAGGCTTTGGTTTGGGATAAAAGGAAAAAAGGTGTAAAGAAAGGAAAGTTTATATAGTATAGAGATGTGTTCGCTGACGTTATGATCGCCTTTTGGGGACAGTCGCGGTGGGTCTTGTGTAGACTGGTGAGACGTCCCGCCATTAATCGGCTGTGATGGCACTGTGAGTCCTCCACTGTACGCGCGTGTGTTCATAATCCGAGCTGAGGACCTGATAATCGTATACGTGCAAAAGAAAGTGTGAATCGCCTTAATATTATTTTGCCGTGGTGTAGAAAAGGGGTCCCGTGTTTGCACTTGTCTGGGCTATAGCTCAGGGGGCGGATGAAAAAAATTAAAAGTGCTCACTTTGACTTAAGGCAGAAGCGCAGTCAGCGTCTCAAAGGCGGCACAGCTATGCACGCAGCGCTGGCTGCTCGACTTTTGCTGGGCAGGAGACCCCTTTGTACACACGTTCATGATATCAAAAGTCTCAGCGCTCTTTGGAGGTAATTCATATATTATATATATAGCAAAATACCCGCAGCGGAGAAGTAGTGTGTTAAAGAAGTAATGAAAAAGAAAAGGAAACATTTTAATAATAACGTAACATGATTGACATTGTCATGAGTGTTGCTGTCATATATATTCCTGCCTAAATAAGTCACCCCGCCGCTCTTACTTTTTACCGTTCATTTAATCATGGCTAGTGGCGGAAAAATTATAAAATGGAAGGAGGATGGCTTTACCAAAACAATTATTGATGGCGAATCGATTATTCATAAAGCTTGAATTGGTGATCTGTTTTTCTGTGTTAACCTCATATTTTTTCATACTTCTTCTCAAACTAAGGTGGTGCGAGGGTAAAATGAATCGGGATGCGCTGATCAATGTAATCGTGTACCAGGAAATCATGCATTGACAAAAGCTCCCCTTTGCTTGTAATGCAAAGTGTGATTAAATGCATTATTTTTCAGCGCGTTATGGAGCACATGCATGAAGCTTCTCAGCTGTGCTTGTGCTAAGAAAAAGAAAGATTTTAAAAATAGCGTAACACGATTGTCAATGTGACCTTTTGTAAGTAGTGCCTGGAGGATTCAGTGTGTTGAAACTCTAGAGACAGCGTGTGTATTAACTTGAGGTAAATGGGAGGGGAGATGATGACGTGACTCCCCAACCCGCCTTAACTGTCAATCCCCACAAACACAGTCTCGGAATTTGCATAAGCACACCCCTTCACCTACAATTTTAACTTAGTTACAAAGTGATCAAAACTCTCGTTTATATCCTGCGTCCTCTCATTAAACTTGTATCCCGCATTACCTGTGGGCATGTGAAACACCAGCGTAGCCTGTCTATGAACTTAATTTAAAGTTTAGGTTTACACCTTGCTTTCTTTCCGAGGTAGCAGCACTCATGAATATGGTAGTATATGCCACTCGCTCGCTTCTTATTGTTTCGCTGCCTTCTCAATTATATAATGCATGTTTTCTTAAGCGCTTTTTGTAGGTCTTCCTGGTTTTCTACGTACTGCGTTGACAGTCAGTTCACGTGATTACGTGGGAGGCGTGATGATGTCACACCGAAACTCCCCCTACGTCTTTGCAGCTCTAATCCATTACAGTTAATGGAGAAAAATACCTTCCAGTTATGACCATTAGGCGTAGAATTTCGAAATGAAACCTGTCCAACTTTTGTAAGTAAGCTGTAAGGAATGAGCCTGCCAAATTTCAGTCTTCTACCTACACGGGAAGTTGGAGAATTAGTGATGAGTGAGTGAGTGAGTGAGTGCGTGCTTTGCCTTTTATTAGTATAGATAACCCATTCATATGTATTTATATGTTATAATTGAATAAGTAAATTTTATTGAAGTATCGGACCTCTTCTCTCTGATTTTTGCCCACTTATTTTAAAAGAACCCCTTGAACCATTTTCCCAAATCAAAACAACATCTATAGAAATGAGGGAGGAAACCCATATAGAGAGAAAAAGGGAAAAAACCTGCAAACTACAGAAGGAAAATCCTCCATGTGAAGAATATTAAACCAGGACATTGAGTCTGTAAGTCTGCACCACCCACCATTCCACCTTTGTCAATTTTCAGGTAAAAATATATTTACCACAATTTTAACGTGAGGAAAAAAAATTAAAACAACTTTAGCAGGAGTAATGTTTAAGTTGGCACCAAAATATTCAGTACCAAAGGACTTTAAAATTGACCATATGTCTCAACAATGGAAATAATGTCAAAGGTTTACATTATTTAATTTATAAGAGATATGTCTTATCAAGAAGAAATCACAGTATAGGAGAGTAAGACTTGACTAGTAAACATCCTGCTATACTCTGCAGCTCTTACACAAACTTGAGCCAACCCATCAGACTGATAGTGTTTCATCTACTCACCCACCTCTCATATGCCACAAATATCACTCTCTCCCACTTGTCATCATACTCTCCTTCTAAACTGCTAGTCAGCCTTCCATCAATTCTATCCTAGGACTCTATGCTGAAAGTCTTCTATTTTGTAAGAGTCTTGCCAGGGATCACTTCCAGGGTCAGGAGCAGACCTCCTTTGCAAAAAGGGGTCTCAAGCTTTAAGAACTTTTAGTTGACGCTGTACTTCTTGTGAGGCTGTGTAAGGATAAGAATTTTCCACATACCATTCTACTCAGTCAAGAAGTGCCAGGTGGCTTTTACCAACAAATGTTAAGTATGTATCTACAACCAGCCAAATAGAAACAGAGCCAGTTCCAACAGGTGGAGGTCTTATGGAGAGTCCTTTGAGGTATTCAAGACAAGCTGTGGACTGCATCTTCCCTTTCAAAGACAACAGGATTCTACCCCTGCTTCGAAGATGGCTCTTACAGATGTCACTTTATATTGAAGGAATTTGTCTAATCTCATATCGTTCTAAACAGTTGTGGTGTCTTACTGTTGCTAAATCTGGAAAACCCTTATCAAATATGAGGTGTACAGCTTCAGTCTCCCTACCCTGGTATTTAAAAATTCACACCCATTGTCAATGAAGGGTTTCAAATAATTTTTTCCCCTGGGGTCTGTTACAGAAGGAGAGATTAGATAATCTTGGACCACAGGACAAACTCTGTTTTGCTGTAGAGCGATTTTACACCAGCGGATTATATGGTTCTGCAAAACCGGATTTCAATCAGCTCACACAATCCCAGACAGGCTGATCCACATTAACAAGTGTTCACAGCAAAATTTATAAGCCCTGAATACTCGATCAACCATAGACTACAAGTCTGAGAAACAGAGGGAACATCCTTCATACCAGGACAGCAAAATGTGCTAGTGGCAATGTGTGACAATTATCGGCATATTCTCCAAAACAGGAGTAACACAGCAGCAGTAACCAAAGAAAGGGAGCTGATGTAAAGAAATATCACTGAAAGAATAAATGTGTAAAACAGTTAAATCAGCTTGTGTAGTAAATTGTTTCATTGTGCCAAAATGTACACCTGGCAATACTACTTTACTTGAAAAATTATATGCCCTCAAGTAAGCAATGTATTACATTTTCACTATATTATATATATATATATATATATATATATATATATATACACACACACACACATATATACATACACATACACACAGTAATCCCTCGCTATATCGCGCTTTGACTTTCAGCGGTTTCGCTCTATCGCAGATTTTATATGAAAGCATAACTAAATATATAACGCTGGATTTTTCGCTGCTTCGCTGGTTCTGCGGACAATGTGTCTTTTTACTTCCTGTACATGCTTCCTCAGTTGGTTTGCCCAGTTGATTTCATACAAGGGTCGCTATTGGCGGATGACTGAGAAGCTATCCAATCAGAGCACGCAGTTAAGTCCTCCTGACTGAGAAGCTAACCAATCAGAGCACGCAGTTAAGTTCCTGCTTGCTGAATGCAGTGTTAACCAGGAAGTCTCGTCTTGCTCATTCAGCATCAACGTGTTTCGCTGTGTAAAGAGTTGTGCTCTTTTGTGTTTATCTTTGTGCATAGTCAAGCCCTTCATTATGGCTCCAAAACGATCTGCTACTGGTTCAGGGCGTGCCCAGCAAACGGAAGATGTTAACGCGATTGCGAAAAGGTAAACGCTTTGGATTTGTTGACGGCTACGATTCTTTTATTTAAAAAGTAAGAAAGGAATATAAGATCTACGGCCGCAGTGTCCTTTTAACCAGGGTGCAAAACAAGTTGTAAGTGGATGTAATAAGGCAGTAGTCTGGATGGAATCTGCTTTAGGGATTTGGATTGAAGACTGCCAGAAGAAGAACAACGGCAGTGCTTCACAATCGCCTGAAGTGGCTCCTTTAAGGACTGTAACGCTCTCCTTTGTTGTGCAGTAAAATAAAACTCATTGTTATCGGACAAGTCATCGTGTCATTGTTGGTGAGTAACCATAATTAATTTTCTACTTACAGTACTTAGTACATGTACGTACGTTTAGTGTCACTGTACACACACATTTAATGTATACTATTTTTGTTGCATTGTACGTATTTATTGCTGGTGGCATGTCTATCGTAATGGCTGTAACATGTGATATCGGAGACACTATCTTTAAAATAATATTTAGGTTTTACTGTATATAAACAGTGTGTTTATATACATAATTTCAATGAATCTTACCTAATATCTAAGAGAATACAAAGGGATTATGCTGTATAACTCTGCGGGGAATATTTATAAACAGTGTGGGAGAGTTTATAAGGGCTTAAAATATATAAAAATAACCATACAAACATATGGTTTCTACTTCGCGGATTTTCACCTATCGCGGGGGGGTCTGGAACGCAACCCCCGCGATCGAGGAGAGATTACTGTGTATATATATATATATATATATATATAAAGTTTAAGACCCATGATGTTAAGTTCCCAGCATTCATGGAGTCGTTCTAGTCATTACAGGGAGAGAAGTGGAACATTATCCTGCCTGCACTGAACCATGAATTGACCAAAAATGATATGCTAAAAGAAAGTTTTAGCAACAATATGCTTACATATGCTCCATCTGGCATATATGTCATTAAATTGTGAAACAAACACATTATTAAATAAATATGAATTAATTATTATGAAATAAAATATTTTGTTTTGGTTCAATAATGTATTTACCTTACATTTTATTACTGAGGGTTTTATTTTAAAATGGCTTTGTTTTTAAGTCTAAGCGCCTTGAGCATGGGAAAGGTGCTATGTATATAAAATGCATTATGATTATTATTATTATTAAGTCTGTTTTTATTTCACAACACTAATTTCCCAAATACCATGATTCTAAATGGTTCCTTTAATGCCAGAGCTACTCAAGTTACCTCTTTGCATGATGATTTTGTCACTTGTCAATCTAGACAAAGGAACGATCCCTATTGGTTAATCCATTCTGTTGATTATCTTTCCCTGATTGAAGGAGGTACAGTACCAAAGATTTTTATCACTACCTGCATTCCAACTGGTAAAGATAAAATAGAAAATTAGGAGTTGGGAAAGTTAGTTTTCTAGACAAAATAGAAGACCATGATATTTTGAGATGAATTGCTGATATATTGAAAATGCTCCAAACAGACAAGAACTCTTCAAAACATCGATAAAGAAGTCGTTAGTAGCTTAAGACTGATTGAGCGCCACTGACGCACAAAAGAGGTCCTTGAAGAAATTACGTAGACCAGGAGTACCCAGATGGCTGCAGGTTTTCATTTAACTAATTAATTTCTTAATTAGTGACCTGTTTTTCCTCCAAATTAGATTCATTTGGATTAATGTTATTTGACCAGGGGGGTATTTTTCGTACGTGGATTACTCATTTAGCCGGATGTAATTGTTGAAGATTTGGCATGATCCTGGATCTGTCGGTTTTTTTCTAAACCTTGCTAGATATTTTGTCATAGCAGCATATCCTAATCCTCAAATCCTTCTATGTAAACAAGGATTAGCTCACACACTTTATCAGTTTCCGTGCATGGAATTCATTCAGTCATGGATTCACCGTTCATTAATGAGCAACCAATTGATATCGGTGCGCAAATTATAAGAACAGAATTTCATGTAGAGAGGGTTTTACATGATCGGCAAGATCCTTTATTGCTCCCGGAGGAAATTATTTTCGAAAGATACCACTTTAGCCGAGGGGGAATATTGTACCTTAAAGATTTATTAGCACCTTATATTCAAAGTCAAACTAGGCGAAGTCGGGCTCTCACAACCACACAGACAGTATGCATTGCTTTGAGTTTTTCTGCAAGCAGCACTTTTTGTTATATACTATCTAAAAGTGCAGATTGCCAGGCAATTCATAAAGTCTGTTTGGCTCTGAAATATTTTGTTCGGGTTTTCATAGTGTTTTCTGGAAACCTGCATGTGCAGACAACAAGAGAGGCATTCATGCGATTTCAAGTACACAGGCAAAAACACCCACAGACCCATAAATAATCTCACAATCAGCCTAACATTCTCATTACCCAGGATTTCCAAATGTGATTGGGGCTCATATGACTGATCATAGTGAAGTTTGATCAAACACTATTTGGAAAATGTACCTCTCCTCTTGATGAATAATCAGACACAGTGTCTTCACCAAATATTTGATCTTCGTCAATATCTTGTTGGTCAGACACAAGTTCTAGGGATGTGACATTCCCTTCAACTGACCCAACAAAAAAAAAAAAATGCCCTCAGAAACAGGGCGATGGGCATTTTGCTGGAGAGCCAACTCTTCTGCAGAGATTAGGTCTGGACTGCGTGGACCTCCACCTGTTTTTTGCTTGGCTGCCTTCTTATTAAATTTAAATTTAATGTTTTTTATATTTTATATATGATTCTTTATGTCAACAATTCTTTAAATAGTTATATACCAATATTCACCAGTTTGAAGTATATTCTTGTACTTCACTTTAACCTGTTCCCATGTTCTCCTTGTGCTCACGTTTGATCTGGAATTATGACATATTAAATAATAATTAATCTGACATATAGGAAATGAAACGCTACATTCAGTAAGTACAATGCACACTACTTCGCGTTTAATTTGTCGGCCACTTTTTGCCAGCCGTCTTTTCTGGTTTGGGCTGCCTTTGCAGCGTTTCCCCTTGTGCATATTAAATCTTGAAATTCTTCATATCCTTTGAATAAAAGGTTCAGCTCCGCTTGTGTGAAAAAAAAAATGCACCCGTTCTTTCATCATTTTGTTGCTGCCTATCAAAGACTTGCTGATCATGTTTTCTAGTCTCAATATATATGGGCTTTTCAATCAGCACGGGTGCACGCATTCATCTCGGATGATTAGATCCAGCTAGTCTAATCAACTACACAGCTGCGTTTGAAAAACTGACTTATACCGGATGAGCTTCACTGGCATTAACTCATCCAAGATGAGGCATCTGATCTCGGATGATTTAAGCGATGTACGGAAAATACCCCTCTGCTCTTGAAGACTCAGGCCCTTTAATTGTTTCTTTTTCCTTAATTAGCAGCCAAACAATTATGATACAAAATTAACCTAAACATGACCAGCAAACTGTGTCTATCATACAATATCTGAAAATAAAGAAAGGTGAAGGTCTCAGAAAGCTGATCTGCTCAGGTCCCCAAAACATTTTAACACTGCTCTTAGAAAAGAAAAAAAAATCTACAATGTTGGAAATGTACGCTATTGCACAATGAGAGCAGCAATAGGCCATGGAATTGAAGAGTGGGTTTAAATAACAAGAATCAGCACCCAACTAAGCAGCTGTTTTGAGTGAAATTGGTTTAAGTTTGAGGCCCTGGGTTAGTTGGTCTTCTGTTGGCTCAGTTACTTTACATTTCATTTCTGTTTGGGTGCCATTTAAGGAAAGAAATGAAACAATTCAGAGGAACGATGAAGAAATTCAGGGGAACAAATCTTAAAAAACAAGTCCTTAAAATTAATTCAAAAGAAGTTAATTAGTAACAAAAACAGTGCACTCATTAAAAAAAGAATTAGAATGAAAACCTGCAGCCACTGGGGCCCTACAGGACTGGAGATGGGGACCCCGACAAAGAACATCTACAGCTATAAATTCCATGAGACGTGCTTCTAGTTGACCTTCTGTGCAGACACAGTGTTTAACTGACCTCACTCTCTCTCAGACATTTACGCCTCAATATTGTCCAAGTTTAAATGTCAGTACTACTAAAATCTTTGGTAGCCTGCTGTCCACAGAGGCAAAAGTAATCAACAGGAAAGAACACAACCTGTGTCTTTATTTTAACTGACAAGTAACAAAATCATCCTGAAATAAGGCATTCTTGATTAAATAACAATGGCATTAAAACCGCCATTAGAAATGTGCCATTCTGAAAACTCCCACTGTTATATTAAAATAGTCTTCAAAAATATGGCCATTTTGAAAGAAAGCCTGCAATAATCAAAGAGTTTAATCACAATAGATTAATATTGCTTAATCAAAATAAATCAATATAGTTTAATATGGTTTAATTAAAAAAAATAAGAGCATTGTATTTCATAAAAATTAGATGGCTTAAATTTAATCATGTTTTTATTTCTCAATTAAATGATGCATCTATATACAGTATATCGCTGTATTTTTTCATGGGACAATTTGTATCATAACTGTAATTTTATTTAATTTGGGCACAAATGCTATTCCATGTCTTAATAGGTGAAACAGGGAGACAGCTAGCAGACATTTTAGAGGACACATTTGAGCCATTAAAACTAAAACCATACTATAGAACACTTTCTCACCCCTTGACCACAGCAACATTGACCTCTCTTAAGTACTCTTTATTCTTTCACAGGACTTCAAAGACACTTACTAAAACAAAAAAAAAACACAGAAGCTCTTTCCCTGGCTAGATTCACATATTTATCCAAGTCTTAATGACAGACTGACTTTGCTATTGGAAAAGATGAAGAGAGAAATTACAGCTTTTTCTCACCTACTCTCACCTTTATCTGCCCTGCCTTTGTTACCTCCTTCCCTCCAAAATACACTGATCAGAAACAACATTAAAACCATGGACAGATTAAATGAATGACATTGATTATCTTGTTACAATGGCATCTGTCAAGAGGAAGGATATACACTGCTCAAAAAAATTCAGGGAACACTTCACAGTCTAACACCAAGTCAGTTAAACTTCAGGGATAGCAATTTGTACAGTTAGGAGCATAAGTGATTGAGAATCAACTTCACCTGACTTTGGTGCAAACGCAAGTGCCAACAACTGCACTGGAGAGGTGACAGCAAGACAACCCTCAAAAAAGGAATGGTTTTGCAGGTGGTGGCCACAGACAATTGCTCTCTCTTTATTCTCCCTGACTGATCCTTCTCTAGTGCTGTACTGTTGATAGTGTCCTTGTCACTACTGGTAGCATGAGGAGGTACCTGTAGTCCATCTCCTCCAGGAAAGCACATCCTTACATTAAGTAAGTAACAAGAAGGTCTCTCACGTAGAGAGAGTTTATTTTTTTCTCCAGCCGTCTGGAGTTTTTTTTGTTTTTTCGGTCCCCCCCTGGCCATTGGACCTTACTCTAATTCGATGTAAATTAATGTTGATTTATTTTGTTTTCTTATTGTGTCTTATTTTTCTATTCTTTATTATGTAAAGCACTTTGAGCTACTGTTTGTATGAAAATGTGCTATATAAATAAATGTTGTTGTTGTTGTTGTAGAGCATGAAGGAGATACCAGGAGACATGCCATTAAACAAGAGGAGCTGGACAGGGCTGTAGAAGGGCATCAACCCAGCAGCAGGCCCTGTACCTGTTCCTTTGTCTGAGGAAGAACAGGAGAAGCACTGCCAGAGCCCTACAAAATGACCTCCAGCTTGCTACTGGGATGCATGTTTCTGGCCAAACTGTCAGAAACAGACTACATGAGGTTGGCATGAGGGCTCGACATCCTCTACTGGAACCTGTGCACATAGCCCATAATCATGCAGCTCAACTGGGATTCACCTAAGAATACCACTATTGGCAGCTCCGCCACAGGTGCCCTGTTCTCTTCACAGATGAGAGCAGGTTCACAGTAAGCATGTGACAAACGTGAAAGAGACCGGAGACACCATGGTGAATGTTACGCAGCCAGCATCATGATCCAGCATGACCAGTTTGGCAGACCTCCACATGCTAGGCAACGGTTCCCCGACTGTTAGGTATCGGGATAAAATCCTTAGAGCCACTGTCAGAGCTTATGGCCTCATGTGGGCCAGAGGGTGAAGGCAGTTGCTGGATGACGAAGACACTGATGGACTTGACTGACCCACACATTCCCCTGACCTGAATCCAACTGAGAACCTCTGGGAAGTTTTGAATAAGTGCATCTGACGCCGCCAAGTATCGCTACAGACTGTCCAGGAGCTCACTGATGCCCTGATGAAGGTTGGGAAGGAGATCCCCCAGGACAACATCTCATCAGGAGCATGCCCTGATGTTGCGAGTACATACAGGCACCTGGAAGCCATACACATTATGAGTCGCCATGATGTAATTCACACAAGTTGAAATCGCAAGCTCATCCAATTTTTGACTTTGATATTTGGTGCGATGTTGAAACCAGCTCTTAATGGGTTGGCGATTTTGGTTTCAATTGACCATCGTTACATCAGTTTCTCTGAAATGTTGTGCAAGCATGAAACATAGTTGTTGTAAATTTACGCCTGTTCCCTCGTCAACATTTCTTTTATAAATTCTAACATTTGTGTGAGCAACAGTGGAGGGCTGGAAAAACAAGTTCGATTCACGGAGGCACCAACTAACAACTTACAAGACTTAAAAGGATCTGCTGTTAATGTTTTGGTGCCACATACCACAGAACACCTTCAGTTGTCTTGTGGAGTCCATGTCTCGAAGGGCCAGAACTCTTTTGGCAGCATTAAGATGACCTCCAACTATACCAAGCAGATAGTTTTAATTTTGTGGCCGATCAGTGAATGTTTACCACTTTCCTTTTTTATTTGCATACATGATGAACGCTTTACAATCAAAATATTTTGTTTTTTTTTCTTTTGAAAGTGAAAATCTTTAAACTTTTTTTACACTTTATTCGGATACATTTTAACACTGGGTCCACACAATTACTAAGCAAGATATATCCATTTTCGCCACCGAGACATAACACTGCAACTAGAAAAATGAAAATAGGTTTTACCACACACGGACACGTGTACTGGAATATGTAAAAAAAAAAAAAAAAAAATTAAAAGAAAGCTATTTTGCTTAACGCATCATAGCCAGATTACGAAATATTCCGTTGTCCACGGCTGCCACCCATACAACTTATTTACATGTATACAAATATGTTACCCAACAGCAATCACGTTTCTCGCACACCGACTGCTTGTATCTAACAATCCATGCTGGGCCATACCATACCGTTTCCAGATCGGAGCTTGAGATCTCCTTCTCTTCCGCATAATCGGTGACGCGCTCCAAATCTGCAGCGCCGCTGTCATGCTTGCGAGGCTTCTCGACTGGCTTGCCGGTACAGTTCTCATCGGCCTCTAAGTCTAAATCCACATCTCCCTCAGTCGCCATTTTTCCGCGTGAAGCATTAACAAACCTTCAACCCGGTTAAGAACGTATGTTTTTATGTCATGTCCGGTGGAATGACTATCTATTGCAGTATTTCTGACACCTACTGTCTGGAGGGAGAATTGTTTCTATATACTGTATATCAGTTCTTTTTTACTAAGAAGACTTTTTTAATCAGAGCTTTCGTTACATTTGCATTTCATTTATTGGCTTAGCAGAAGCTTTTATTCAAAGATACAAAATAAGTTATCATAATTAAATAATTAAGTATTAAGAATTTAGATTAAGGATCATTGTGCCTTGTTATTGGTTTTAGAACTACTGACTATTAAAAGCAGATGCTTGACATCTTTTTTAAGTGGCTTACTGTAGACATGCACTATTATTTTACAGGTCACTGCTTTTGTGTTTAATGTGGCCTGCTTGTGTTTCACTTGCCTTGTTTTCTATGAACCAAGGACGCTGTGTTTTTTGAGGGAACTGAGTAAGCAAGGTTTTGTTTTGGGACATGGTGGATCTGTAGGGCCGTCTGGCTAACAAAAGACTAGATTTTCCAAAAGCCTCCAAGGCCCTTAATCTTTACGAAAACTAAGAAAGCTTGCACACTAGCGCATAAACAATTTAAACATATAAACATTTTTAAATTGCATTTAAATTTCTATACTGTATTGTGGCTTATGAGTATCCTAGATGATCAAGTTAAAAGCAAGCTGCATTGTGTTAGCTAGTTTGAGCTATACAGTACAGGAGTTTAAGAGTTGATTATTAAAAAGCTTGGATGTCTGTGAGCACATGGCCGTCTGTACTCATCTCCAGCAGCTCAGTCCCTTTGCTGTCCAGTCAGACAGTATGTGGCTGCGTGCTGCTGCCTAATGACGCAGCTTCCTACGCTCGCAGGCTGCCACATTGGTACATATACACTCTAGATAGCGTTTAAGTTCATCTGTAAATGTTTCTTCATGAATCATTATGATAATAAATCAAGTTACAGCAGAATATATTAAAATAGTTGGATATAATCTGTAAGGGATGGATTTACCCAGCAGGGATACCTCCTTAAAGGAAGGAGAGGGGGAAATCGCTTTTAATGGGTTCTATCTTCAGAGCCCTACTTTGGACTTCTGCCATAATGGGGAGTATTTCCAGACCTGTCTAATGAGCAACCTGGAATACTCCCTGGTGCATCTTAAAAAGGAGCCAGCTGCCTCACAGAGCCAGAGTCGGGAGGAAGAGGGACAAACCTTCTCAGTGGAGGAGTTTGAGTTGAGTTGACTTGAGTCAGAAGGAAAGAAAGAGAAAAGAAGTGCTGTGTGCTGTATTCTTACCCTATACTGTAATTGGTGCTAGTGAGAAAAGGGTGGAAAATGTTTCTCACTGTAAAAAAAGCCTTTTATTTTGCAGCACTTGTGTCTGTGTCTATCGTGTCTGGTGTTTGAGCAGCTGGTGTGCCTCCTTGCTGTTGACACTATGTAAGAATTAAATGTTAAAGACTTGTATTTTTCCTTTCTTTTAAGCAGTCAGGAAGCACTGCACTGTCATTTTCAAGGTCTGCCACAGCCCTGTGAAGCTGTGCACAGTTGCTTACCAGCACAGATGCATGTGATTTTGGTTTTAAGGGATGCTGGTTCAACAAGCAATTAATTATTAATTGAACAGTTGAATTTCACATACAGGTGCCGGTCATAAAAATAGGATATCATGACAAAGTTGATTTATTTCAGTAATTCCATTCAAAAAGTGAAACTTGTATATTAGATTTATTCATTACACACAGACTGATGTATTTCAAATGTTTATTTCTTTTAATTTTGATGATTATAACTCACAACTAATGAAAGACCCAAATTCAGTATCTCGGAAAATTAGAATATTGTGAAAAGGTTCAATATTGAAGACACCTGGTGCCACACTCTAATCAGCTAATTAACTCAAAACACCTGCAAAAGCCTTTAAATTGTCTCTCAGTCTAGTTCTGTAGGCTATACAATCATGGGGAAGACTGCTGACTTGACAGTTGTCCAAAAGACGACCATTGACACCTTGCACAAGGAGGGCAAGACACGAAAGGTCATTGCTAAAGAGGCTGGCTGTTCACAGAGCTCTGTATCCAAGCATATTAATAGAGAGGCAAACGGAAGGACAAGATGTGGTAGAAAAAAGTGTACAAGCAATAGGGATAACCGCACCCTGGAGAGGATTGTGAAACAAAACCCATTCAAAACTGTGGGGAATATTCACAAAAAGTGGACTGCAGCTGGAGTCAGTGCTTCAAGAACCACCACGCACAGACATATGCAAGACATGGGTTTCAGCTGTCGCATTCCTTGTGTCAAGCCACTCTTGAACAAGAGCCAGCATCAGAAGCGTCTTGCCTGGGCTAAAGACAAAACTGCTGCTGAGTGGTTCAAAGTTATGTTCTCTGATGAAAGTAAATTTTGCATTTCCTTTGGAAATCAAGGTCCCAGAGTCTGGAGGAACAACAACAACATATGCTTTACATATTAAAGAATAGAAAAATGAAAGACACAATTATAAAACAAAATAAATCAACATTAACATCGAATAAGAGTAAGGTTCAATGGCCAGGGGGGACAGAAAAAACAAAAAAACTCCAGATGGCTGGAGAAAAAATAAAATCTGTAGGAAGAGAGGAGAAGCACATAATCCACGTTGCTTGAGGTCCAGGGTAAAGTTTCCACAGTCCGTGATGGTTTGGGGTGCCATGTCATCTGCTGGTGTTGGTCCATTGTGTTTTCTGAGTTCCAAGGTCAACGCAACCATCTACCAGGAAGTTTTAGAGCACTTCATGCTTCCTGTTGCTGACGAACTTTATGGAGATGCAGATTTCATTTTCCAACAGGACCTGGCACCTGCACAAAGTGCCAAAACTACCAGTACCTGGTTTAAGGACCATGGTATCTCTGTTCTTGATTGGCCAGCAAACTCGCCTGACCTTAACCCCATAGAAACTCTATGGGACATTATGAAGAGGAAGATGCAATACGCCAGACCTAACAATTCAGAAGAGCTGAAGGCCACTATCAGAGCAACATGGGCTCTCATAACACCTGAGCAGTGCCACAGACTGATCGACTCCATGCCACGCCGCATTGCTGCAGTAATCCAGGCCAAAGGAGCCCCAACTAAATATTGAGTGCTGTACATGCTCATACTTTTCATGTTCATACCTTTCAGTTGGCCGACATTTCTAAAAATCCTTTTCTTATATTGGTCTTAATTGATATTCTAATTTTCCGAGATACTGAATTTGGGACTTTCATTAGTTGTCAGTTATAATCATCAAAATTAAAAGAAATAAACATTTGAAATACATCAGTCTGTGTGTAATAAATAAATCTAATATACAAGTTTCACTTTTTGAATGGAATTACTGAAATAAATCAACTTTGTCATGATATTCTAATTTTATGACCGGCACCTGTATGTGGGTCATCTTGGCACCAGGACACCCTAGGCCTCAGTTCGATAATTGACTTTGTGGTCATGTCATCGGAATTGCGGCCACATGTCTTGGACACTCAGGTGAAGAGAGGGGTGGAGCTGTCAACTGATCACCACCTGGTGGTGAGTTGGCTTCGATGGTGGGGGAGGATGTCGGTCAGGCCTGGTAGGTCCAAACGTGTTGTGAGGGTCTGCTGGGAATGGCTGGCAGAGTCCCCTGTCAGAAGTAGCTTCAACTCCCACCTTCGGCAGAACTTCGACCACATCCCGAGGGAGGTGGGGGACATTGAGTCTGAATGGGCCATGTTCCATGCCTCTAAAGCAGAGCCTGGGGACTCTGAGGTGGGCTCTCCCATCTCTGGGACTGAGGTCACCGAGGTGGTCAAAAAACTCCTTGGTGGCAGGGCCCCAGGGGTGGATGAGATATGCCAGGAGTTCCTCAAGGCTCTGGATGTTGTAGGACTGTCTTGGCTGACATGTCTCTGCAACATCGCATGGACATCGGGGACAGTGCCTCTGGATTGGCAGACCGGGGTGGTGGTCCTCCTCTTTAAAAAGGGGAACCGGAGGGTGTGTTCCAACTACAGAGGGATCACACTCCTCAGCCTCCCTGGAAAAGTCTATTCGGGGGTTCTATAGAGGAGGGTCCGTCGGATAGTCGAACCTCAGATTCAGGAGGAACAGTGTGGTTTTCGTCCTGGTCGTGGAATAGTGGACCAGCTCTACACCCTTAGCAGAATCCTAGAGGGTGCATGGGAGTTTGCCCAACCAGTCTACATGTGTTTTGTGGACTTGGAAAAGGCATTTGACCGTATCCCTCAGGGAACCCTGTGGGGGGTGCTCCGGTAGTATTGGGTACCGGACCCCCTCATAAGAGTTGTTCGGTCCCTGTACAACCGGTGTCAGAGCTTGGCCCGCATTGCTGGCAGTAAGTCGAGCACGTTTCCAGTGAGAGTTGGACTCAGCCAGGGCTGCCCTTTGTCACCAATTCTGTTCATAACTTTTATGGACAGAATTTCTAGGCGCAGCCAGGGTGTTGAAGGGGCCCGGTTTGGTGGACTCAGAATTGGGTCACTGCTTTTTGCAGATGATGTTGTCCTGTTTGCTTCATCAGGCCGTGATCTTCAGCTCTCTCTGGATCGGTTCGCAGCTGAGTGTGAAGCGGCTGGGATGAGAATCAGCACCTCAAAATCCAAGACCATGGTCCTCAGCCGGAAAAGAGTGGAGTGTCCTCTCAGGGTTGGGGGAGAGATCCTGCCCCAAGTGGAGGAGTTCAAGTATCTCAGGGTCTTGTTCACAAGTGAGGGAAGAATGGACCATGAGATCAACAGGTGGATCGGTGCGGAATCTGCAGTGATGTGGGCTCTGCATCGGTCTGTCGTGGTGAAATTTACCAGTCGATCTACGTTCCTACCCTCACCTATGGTCATGAGCCTGAAAGAATGAGATTGCGAATACAAACGGCTGAAATGAGTTTCCTCCGCAGGGTGTCTGGGCTTTCCCTTAAAGATAGGGTGAGAAACTCAGTCATCCGGGAGAGGCTCAGAGTAGAGCCGCTACTCCTCCGCATCGAGAGGAATCAGATGAGGTGGCTCGGGCATCTGATCAGGATGCCTCCTGGACACCTCCCTGGTGATGTGTTCCGGGCACGTCCAACCGGGAGGATGCCCCGGGGAAGGCCCAGAACACGCTGGAGGGACTATGTCTCCCGGCTGGCCTGGGAACGCCTTGGGATTCTCCCAGAAAAGCTGGAAGAAGTGGCCGGGGAGAGGGAAGTCTGGGCCTCTCTGCTTAAGCTGCTGCCCCTGTGACCCGACCCCGGAAAAGCGGAAGAGGATGGACGGATGGGTCATCTTGTTTCCAACTTAATGATGAGGATTTATCAATTAAGAGGCCAGTTTTTTAATAGCTCAAGATTAGAAATGTGAGAATGTGAAGAATGTAAAAGATTACTAGGTGATAGTCATCTCGGGGAGACGCAACAAGTAGAACCTTTGAGTTCTAATGAAAAAAGTAAAGTATACATTAAGCTGAAAAAAGAAGAGTACAAAAGATGAATATGGCCCAGACATGTTCACCACTACTTACCTTGTTCAAAAGGCAGTTTTATTGGCACTGATGTAGAGGGTGTGACAGATTATGGGTATGCTCGCACCCTTGCACCCTCAGACACCACGTCAGACACAATACAATACAATACAGTTTATTTTTGTATAGCTCAAAATCACACAGGAAGTGCCGCAATGGGCTTTAACAGGCCCTGCCTTTTGACAGCCCCCCAGCCTTCCCAGCCTTGACTCTCTGAGAAGACAAGGAAAAACTCCCAATAAAAACCTTGTAGGGAAAATGGAAGAAACCTCGGGAAAGGCAGTTCAAAGAGAGTCCCCTTTCCAGGTAGGTTGGGCGTGTAGTGGGTGTCAAAAGTAGGGGGTCAATACAATACAATATACAGAACAGAACAATTCCTTAAGACAGCATAATAGTAAAAATTTTAGAAGTACGATTTAACAGTAGATGATATGACATAATTAGGTTTGGATATTTTTAGAGTCCTGGAGACCTCATCCATCTAGCTGCCTCCCCATTTGGCCATGCCACGGCTGAAACGTTGCTCCGATGAAAGGACCCTCTTTCCCATGATTCCTGTGATCCTCCATCAGGGATGACTTTACCATAGGCAGGCAAACAACTTGGCAGGTGGGCCGTGGCACCAATTGCCACATTTGGGTACCGAGAAAAGAAACAGAATAGGTGAGGGTTAGTATTCAAATATAATTATCATGTTACTTATGTTATAGTGCTAATGACTAACAACAGAGATGCAGTATGTACAGTTAATCAGCAGCTCTAGTCAGGATATGCTAAACTGAAGTAGTGAGTCTTCAGCCGGGATTTAAAGGCTGAGACTGAAGGGGCATCTCTTATGGAAGCAGGAAGACCATTCCACAGTTTAGGGGCCCTGTAACTAAAAGCTCGACCTCCCACTGTTATTTTATTAATCCTTGGAATCCTAAGCAGACCGGCATCTTGAGATCTTAATGTGCTCAGGTTTGTAAGTCATGATAAGTTCAGACAAGTAAGCGGACCTTGGCCATTTAATGCTTTATATGTTAAAAGGAGGATTTTGAAATCTGCCCTAAACTTAACTGGGAGCCAGTGTAAAGATTTAAGAACTGGGGTTATGTGTTCATATTTTCTTGTTCTTGTAATAATTCTTGCAGCGCATTTTGGATTAACTGGAGGCTGTATAGAGAACAGTTTGAACAGCCAGTGAACACCGCATTGCAGTAGTCAATCCTACTAGAGATAAATGCATGAATTAATTTCTCACAATCCTGTTTATTTAGAAAGCGCCTTAATTTCCTAACATTTTTAAGATGGAAAAACATGTTTTGGACGACTTTGTAATATGCGCTTTAAATGACATGCTAGAGTCAAAGATAACTCCTAGATTGCGGGCCGATTCAGTAAAATTAATTGGGATTCCAACTGAGTTAAATGACGACAAAATATTGCTGTGATCAGCGTCATTCCCTCCAACAATTAACATCTCTGTTTTATCTGTATTTAAAGACAAGTAGTTCTCATTCATCCATTCCTTTAATTCACTAACACAACTAATTAAAGACAACATCGGAGAAACTTCATTTGATTTAAATGAAAGGTATAACTGGGTGTCATCTGCATACGAGTGAAAATTAACATTATGTTTCCTAATGAGAGATCCCAGTGGAAGCATGTAAAGTGAAAACAGTAAAGGTCCCAGTACTGAGCCCTGCGGACACCATATTGAACTTCTGTGTATAATGATGGAGTACTGTCTGCACATTTCTGTACATACTGGAATCGATTTGATAAATAAGAACTGAACCAAGCGAGCACGGGCCTGTAAGCCCAACATCGTTTTCTAGCCTGTGCAGTAAAATAGAATGGTCAATGGTGTCAAATGCTGCACTTAAGTCCAACAACATAATTACAGTGGAATTTCCTTCATCAGAGGATATCAGAATGTCATTTACAACCCGTGTTAGTGCCGTTTCTGTACTATGACCAGTGCGAAAGCCAGACTGGAATTTCTCAAATAAATTGTAATGCATAAGGTGTGACTGAAGCTGACTGGCGACTACTTTTCTAGTATTTTAGAGAGAAATGGTAAATTTGAAATAGGCCTATAGTTATTTAGTATGTGTGGGTCTAGGTCTGACTTTTTAAGTAAAGGTTTAATGACTGACACTTTTAGTGCATCAGGTACTGTGCCATGCAGTAATGAACTATTGATAACGGTTAGAATAGGGCTGCAAGAACATCCATTGCACTTTTACTAGTTTTGTTGGCACTGGATCTAGGGAACAAGTAGTGGGCTTCATTTTAGTAATTAAAGTTAAGACTTCCTGGTGAGTTACAGGATTAAAATTATTAAAGTGCTGAATGCAATGTGACAGGGTCTGCTAAGCTAGTATTTGGTTTGTACTGTGATGCTGAGATCTGGGATCTTATATTTTTAATTTTCTCATTGAAGAAGTTCATAAAGTCTGTACTGCTAATATCTGTTGGTATTTTGCACTGTTGATCTGAATTCCCATTTGTTAATTTAGCCACTGCTCTAAAAAGTACCCTAGGATTTTTATTATTGCTATCTATTAATGTAGAATAGTATTCTGAGCGAGCTTTAAAGAGGGCTTTTTATATTTATTAACACTCTCTGTCCATGCAATTTGAAAGACATGTAGCTTTGTTGTTCTCCATCTGCTCCAGTTTTCGACACTCTAATTTAAGAGCTCGAGTATTTTCATTAAACCAGGGAGAGTTTCTATGTGCTTTGATCACTTTTGTTTTAGGGGAGCCACTGTGTCCAGAGCATCTCTCAAGGTCACATTATAATGTGATATTAGCTGATCTAAATTGTTTTCCACGTTTACATTTGATGTTAACTGATCTAAATGGTTTTCCACAATTACACTCGACTTACTCAAGGTATCTATAAATTTTGAAGCAGAATTACAATCTAGATGTCGCACTGTCTTTGTTTTAATCTGCGAGTGCTGGCATGGGCAGAACTAAATCAAATGTAATTAAGAAGTGATCGGAAATAACTACATTTAATGGAGTAATATTTAAATTTTGAATTTCAACTTTGTAAGTTATAATTAAATCTAATGTATGGTTATGATTATGAGTTGGACCTTTGACAATCTGACAAAATCCTACTGAATTTAACAAATAAGTAAAACATTTGCTAAAAGTGTCAGTTTCCACATCAATGTGTACATTAAAATCCCCATCAGAACTACGTGATCATAATTTATAGCCAAATCAGACAGAAGGTTGCTAAATTCAGTCATGAACAATGAATATGGCCCTGGTGGTCTGTAGACTAGCACTATAATTGTGTTGGAATCTGTTTTAATATTTAAAATGAATGCCTCAAAGGATGTAAAGTTGCCTAAATTTTTAGGAGTGATTTGCATTTTGTTACAATGAATTATTCCAAGGCCTCCTCCTCGACCAGAATCTCTAGACTTATGAAGGAACGAGTATCCATCTGGTGACGCCTCAGCTAGGGAACAGTGTCACATTTACTAAGCCAGGTTTCAGTAAGAAGACACAGATCAGATTTTGTACTTAATATGATATCATTTACCAAAACAGCTTTAGTGCCAAGAGAGCGAATGTTCAATAAACAGCATTTAAAACTGCATGGTTCTTTCTGAACTGCTGATATATTTTTGTTTTAATTTGAATTAAATTTCTATTACAGATGCCCCTGGTGGAGTGTCTGGTTTTATCCCTTGGTCTAATTATACACCTTATTTTTTGGTTATCAATTAATTTATGGTTTGTATCAAGACTAAATTTACTGGATGCCCCACAACAGGGATTATGGGTAACAGCTTCAGGAAAATAACAGGTGGGATAAAGAACAGCCTGTGATTTAAGATCACATGACTGCGGCCTGGATGGTGTTCTAATCAGTCAACCAGGCAGTTTTGCTGCCATATTTTGGGATAATACATAAAATCCCCAGGTAAACACCAGGTAAAAGTCCAATAATAATATTTATTATAATAACTAGCAAAATACCCGCGCTTCGCAGCGGAGAAGTAGTGTGTTAAAGAAGCAATGAAAAAGAAAAGGAAACATTTTGAAAATAACGTAACATGATTGTCAATGTAATTGTTTTGTCACTGTTGTGAGTGATGAGTGTTGCTGTCATATATATATATATATATATATATTTACACACACACACACATAAACATATATATATACATATCTATACATATACACATATATATTACACACACAGCTATTTCGTATCAGTGCAATATGCTGCTTGTTAAAACGGATAACTCCCGCTCTTACGTGCAAGTCTGCATGGATATTATGAACTATCGTATTTGTTCAAGTTCTATTTAAATTTTTAAATAGAAGGAATTTTTATTTAGTCGACAGAAATATCTTTGGTAGGAATGGTAAAAACAGACAGAAATATTATTCGTGAATAAATCAACTCAAACCTTAAACAACTTATAATATTTTGCTCTCCATAAAAATATATCCTGTCTAAATTATACAAGTTAGAAATAAAGTAAACGTTAAAAGAACATTCAAATTTCTTTACTCTTATGTAATTTTATATAAAAAACTAGCAGAATTCCCGCGCTTCGCAGCGGAGAAGTAGTGTGTTAAAGAAATTATGAAAAAGAAAAGCAAACATTTTAAAAATAACGTAAGATGATTGTTAATGTAATTGTTTTGTCATTGATATGAGTGTTGTTGTCATATCTATCTATTTATATTATATATATATATATATATATATATAGCAAAATACCCGATTGGCAGCGGAGAAGTAAAAAGAAAAGGAAACATTTTAATAATAACGTAACATGATTGACAATGTAATTGTTTTGTCATGAGTGTTGCTGGCATATATATATATATATATATATATATATATATATATATATACACACATCTATACACATACATATATACAGTTATATATATATACATATACATATATACACATACTGCATATACAATATATACATATCTACATATATACTGTATATACACATATATATATACAAATCTACATATATATATCTACATATATATATTAGGGGTGGGACTCGATTAAACAAATTAATCCAATTAATTAGAGGCTGTGTAAGAATTAATCTTGATTAATCATACGTAATCGCACACGTAAATTTGCCCCAAATCGCAAATGTTTTTTTTTTTTTAATTTAAAACGGTTTTAGTGGGCGACAGAATCAAATAATAGACATGGACATGAATATTGTAAACTGAAGCTGTTTTAATTTCTGAAAAAAAAGCTTTTAAACTGCATTTGAATTCAAAACAGAAACAAAAATATCATCCCTGGTTAAAATTGGGCAGACTTAAAAATAAAGTGGTAGTTTAAGTACTTTAAGTACATTTTCAGAATAGTATTGTCTTTAAATAATAATAACCAAAATTTCAACATAAAGTGCAGTTTTCTTCTTAAAAAAATAAGTCAGAAACATAAAAGGTAATTTGACCAGTTTACTCTTTAAACTCTGAGTAACATTAGCCAAAATTATTTTGTACATTAGGCTAAAACAGTGTGATCATTGAACATTTTGTAATTAGATGTATTTAGAATTACTAACGGTCACGGAAGTCCAATGATCCCCAGTAAGAGCCACAAAGTCCGCTTTCTGTAATGCATCTAATTTTGCTTGCTTTTCAGTGTGCACAAAACCATGCTTTTATCAAGGGCTTCGGGTAGTCGAAATGATCAGTCGTAGGAACACGCTTTATTCCGACTCTAACATTTTTGTAGCTGTGATGTGTGCATCAGTGTAATGGATGTACCAGGAAATCATGCATTGACAAAAGTTCCCGTTTGCTTGGAATTGAAAGTGTGATTAAATGCGTTATTTTTTAACGCGTTATGGAGTACATGCATCGAAGCTTCTCAGCTGTGCTTGTGCTAAGAAAGGGAAAATTTTAAAATAACGTAACATGATTCTGCGTTAACCTAATATTTTTTCATACGTCCCAAACCAAGGAGATGCGAAGGTAAAATGAATCAGGTAGCGCGCGTACATAGTCAGTACACCCCCTCTCGGGAATCAAACCTCGAATGTCGGCGTTAGAGGCGAAGACTCTACAATTGCGCCACAGCGTGTGGCTTGTCTATGCTAAAGTATGTATTGTAGATCGGGGTTATATATACATTTATATATATATACCCGTGTACCGCAGTGGAGAAGTAGAAGTTATGAAAAAGAAAACGGAACATTTTAAAAATTACGTAACATGATTGTCAATATACAGTAATTGTTTTGTGAGTGTTATTGAATGTTGCTGTTATCAAGGATTTGATTATCATTATTTCTTTCAATCAGGCTCGTATTTGTAGGATGTGTTCAAGTTACATTCCGTGTTTGTCAATCGTTGTAAAGATAAGAGGTTTCATTCATCGATTAGTTCCTTACTGCATCAATAAACAGCTCGTCTTCCTCTTTATCTGAGACGTGACAAACTGCATGCACGTTTTGTTTTTTACGCTGTCTTCCTTTAGCAGGACATTCACTTTTTCCACCGTGTGCTTTGTTTCCGCAGTAGCTGCACTTATGAATATGCTTGTATGTATCAGACGCTTCATATTTTTTGCTGCCTTTTTAATTGTGTAATTCGGTTTTTGTTCAGCACTCTTTGGAACTGTTGCTTTATATCTGTGCACTGCGTCAGTTCACGTGAGCCACTCGGTGTACATGCATCGAAGTTTCCCAGCTGTGCTGGTGTCATCTCGTGCTATGTCCATGGCTGTATTTAATGTTACCTTAGTCCTGGCACTTAAAACTTTCTCTCGCAGTTTCGCTGAGTTTGTGTCAAACACCACCCTGACCATCTCATCTTCCTCTCCATAAGCACAGTCCTTCACCCGTGAATATTTACCCGTGGCAGTTTGCTATTGGATTGCCGCTGACGGACGGCCTTATATGGGCAGACAGTAAATTACAAACGCCAGCGGCAGCCTGTCTATGAACTTAATTTAAAGTGTAGGTTTACATCGTGCTTTGTTTCCGAAGTAGCAGAACTCATGAATATGGTTGTATATGTCAGTCGCTCGCTTCTTATTGTTTCGCTGCCTTCTCAATTATATAATGCATGTTTTCTTCAGCTTTTTGAGGTCTTCCTGGTTTTCTATGTACTGCGTGATTACGGGAGGCGTGATGATGTCACACAAAACTCCGCCCCACGGCGTTGAAGCTCATCTCCATTACAGTAAATGGAGAAAAACTGCTTCCAGTTATGACCATTACGCGTAGAATTTCGATATAAAACCTGCCCAACTTTTGTAAGGAAGCTATAAGGAATGAACCTGCCAAATTTCAGCCTTCCACCCACACGGGAAGTTGGAGAATTAGTGATGAGTCAGTGAGTGAGTGAGTGAGTGAGTGAGGGCTTTGCCTTTTATTAGTATAGATAATGTGCACAAAGCACGCTCCTCTCTACAATACTCAATAAACAATCACAAATAAACCAATAACAATCCTCCTAACTCCCAGACGCTTAGCCACCCTGCCTCCCAACTCAGCTACCCGTCTGGGAGCTCCCACAGTCCTTTTATATTCCCTGACCCGGAAGTGTTCCCTATCTCCAGTCCATGTGATTCTCAATCACTTCCGGGTCAGGTAAAAGTTCTTTTCTTCAACCCGGAAGTCCGTCGCTCTTCCTATGACGAACCTCCGGGTCACAGGGCACCTAAGAAGCCCTCGGTCCTCCCTGCAGCTCCTCCTGTGGCCCCATGGCATCCAGCAGGGCTGTGCATAAAAACCACATTGTCCATGATGCCCTGCTGGTCTTCTGGGGACCTCCATGCTGCAAGGAGGGCTCCACCTGGCGGCTTGGGGGTATTGGCTGGGGTGAATGGACGGCCATATCTTACAAGGGTCAGTTATACTGTGCCTCAGCCTCAGCTTCATCAGCTGTGTATGGTGTACTCCAGAAGTTCATGTTTTAATTGAAGCTTTTTCTATTTTCATTGCATCCTCTCCCTTTCATTATTTACTATTCACCTGTACCTATAATTCAGGTGGTACTCTTCAACTGAGGATTGTCTGTGATGGCACTGGGATTGAAACCTTGGATGAACAAGGAATGGATGCTGGGGCAAAGAAGCATGAAGTAGTGCTGCTGGAATACATTTAGCACAGACATCTGTCACTCCAAATATTCACTTTGTGATCACACAGTAATGGAGAGCTAAATCTCTAATGTTCACTAACATATTCATCTGTTAGTTGTGAAAGATTATGTTTTATTTAAAAAGCTGTTTAAATAAATAATTGAGGGTATTTTTTAAATTATGAATGAATTTATAACATTAAATAAACATGTAATGTAAAGGCTACAGCTGGTCCAAAATGCTACAGCAAGAGAATTGACACATAACATCACTGTACTGGTTGCCCATTTTGTTAGTGTTATATTTCAGTCAGGAATCCTTTCCTGGGTGGGGTTAAAATTCTTGGAATCCTTAACCAAATATGCCCAATATTTATGATAATCAATTAATGGTCTTCTGATTATTTTACCACTCAACATATGGTGGGTGTCTTCTGTTAAGAGTTTGAAAACCAAACTTGAAACTTATTACTTTTTCAACATCAACAACAACAACAACATTTATTTATATAGCACATTTTCATACAAAAAGTAGCTCAAAGTGCTTTACATAATGAAGAATAGAAAAATAAAAGACACAGTAAGAAAATAAAATAAGTCAACATTAATTAACATAGAATAAGACTAAGGTCCAATGGCCAGGATGGACAGAAAAAACAAAAAATAACTCCAGACAGCTGGAGAAAAAAATAAAATCTGTAGGGATTCCAGACCATTAGGCTGCCCAGTCCCCTCTGGGCAATCTACCTAACATAAATGAAACAGTCCACTTTGGATTTAGGGTTCTCACGGAAGGACTTGATGACTGGCTTTTGATCCATCCATAATTGTTGGAACATCATGATGCTTTGAGTAGGTGGTGGTGGCACAGGCCACCACCACAGAGAAACCAGAAAAAGAAACAGAAGAGAGAGAGAGCATTAGCATTTAAATAATTTAATTGCTTTCCCTTTCTGATATAAACAATTATTGTGTTTATTAATATCATGTTTTATAATTGTGAAGCACTCTGAGTTGCACGAAAGGTGCTATATAAATAAACAATTATTATTATTATTATTATTATTATGATTATTATTAAATAAACAGGGTGGCGGTGTTGGTTTTGTTCTTACTGATTGAAAAAAATGATCTAGTTTCTTTTTGCTTGGTATTTTTCATTATTGGTGTTTTTTTTTCATGAAACTTCAGTTTTAAGAAATATTAAACAAATATTGATGTTATTGCTAGGTAAATATGTTGTGTCCTTTTCAGGGAAACATGTTGATTTCTTATTAAGCAGCCCACAAAGTGTCTTGGTAACTAGAGCTGCAGCCCTCAAAAACAAAACGTTGAGAAACACTGGGTTAGTGGGTGCACTAAAATAAAAAAGACTAGAAATGCTGCTAAATTAGCTACATTACAAACTGTGTCTGATGTCTCTAGATCTTTACTTACAAAAGATCATGCCTCACAACCATCAGGATTTACCATTAGCAGAGAAGATGCTCATGGTAGCTTAGCCAAGTCTGGGATAGAGGGTTTGGGGTAACAATAAGGCAATCTTGAGTGGGAATGACAAAACTGCTCATTAACAAGAAACTAACATTAGTGAGTCTTTTGATGATGAGAATGATATAGCCTAGGCCCTAGATGATGATCAACAGCAGAAACAGCACTTCTGTGGACCGATTATCAAAAGACAGCTCACCAGTAATCAGCATGTACAATGCACCTCAAGGAAATATGTGTTCCCACAGCATTAATAGGGCTGAGAGCAGTCCCTCAATGGGGAATCACAAAATATAATGGAATATGGTACAATAGAAGCATGGACACATAGAAATTAAACTATAAACAAAAATAATCAAAAACAGAGTAATGCACATAATAAACCTAAATAACAATATTAGCATAAACAAAACAATCAAATGTGAACAAAAAAGACATAAAAAAGAATCTGAACCCAAGCTAGGGGAGGATTCCTAGCTGAAACATAATTATTGCGTTATGGAGATCATTAAAGAGCAAGTAAGAGAAGTGACTATTAATCAAGAGTCATTCTAGAAAGATTCTGTTTTGTCCTTTGCCTGTTTTTCTGTTTCCTTCTTTTCTACACTGTTCATATTTATACTGTAGATTATCCTGCTTCTGAAGAGATAACTAAAAAGATATTGTGCGTTCTCTTATTTTTTTGTTGTAAATTTTGTTTACATTTTATTACCCTGCTTCAGAAAAAAATCCTAAACAGAATCTATTAGCCTGAAAGTGACCATATCAGTACACTGTTCACTCTAGAAGTAAATCAAAGACTGGGTTTGAAGCAGGAAAACAAGTTAAATCTACAGTCAGCAATTTATTATAATCTTACATGTCTGTTCATCAGCCTATTGTTATAAGTTCAACAACAACAACATTTATTTATATAGCACATTTTCATACAAACAATATAGGTCAAAGTGCTTTACAAAATGAAATAAAAGAAAGTTAATATAAAACATAAACAAACAAGATTAGGCAATAATATTATACAGTATGTAACTAAGAAAAAGGTAAGGTTTAATGGTCAGGAGGACAGAAAAAAAACAAACAAAAAAAACCCTCCAGTTAGGCAAAAAAAAAAAAAAAATGCAGGGGTTCCAAGGCCAAAAGACAGCCCAGCAATCCCGAACCACGAAGAATATAGTTTGCCAGTGATATAAATTAATCGACTAGTCTAAACAAAATTGTGTTCACTTTAAACAGGCATCTTGAAAACCAGAATTCAAATTCTGTTAAAACAAAAGGGTAGGTCACAAACCTAATTCATTAAGCCTCTCCTAGACAAAGCAAAATGTTCTTTCAGAATTTTCTGTGTTGTATCATTTATTAACCTTTGCTTTCAGAAAATGTTTAGACAAACATGTTGTGTGAAACTCATCAGCAAACAGTAGACTTTCAGTAACAGAAACACAAGTTATTTGCTTTACAGGTGGAGTAGAATAAAGATTCCACTAAATCTTATACAATAGGGTCAATGGCTTCAAGAAGTATTAGCTGTAAGATTTATGGGCATGTTGATGAATAGCAAACTAACATGGAAAACTCACATAAATGAAATGGTTGAGAGATGTAAAGGAGGTTAATAATGTACTTAGATGCTTGTCTGGATATGAATGGGGAGCTAATATAATGTTGTTATTGAATATTTATATTGCTTTGATTAGATCTAATTTTGATTTGGGATGTTTAGGTTAGGCAGCACAGTAGTGCAGAGGGTAGCGCTGCTGCCTCGTAGTTCAGAGGTTCGTTTCCCGGGTCCTCCCTGCGTGGAGTTTGCATGTTCTCCCTGTGTCTGCGTGGGTTTGCTCCAGGTGCTCCAGTTTCCTCCCACAGTTCAAAGACATGAAGGTTAGGTGCATTGGCGATTCTAAATTGTCCCTAGTGTATGGTTGGTGTGTGTGTGTGTGCGCCCTGCGGTGGGCTGCCCGGAGTTTTTTCCTGCCTTACGCACTGTGTTGGCTGGGATTGGCTCCAGCAGACCCCTGTGACCCTGCAGTTAGGATATAGCGGCTTGGATAATGGATGGATGTTTAGGTTATGGTTCCTGCATCAAATTTAGTATTAAATGTTTGGAGCTAAAAACTTTAATGATTTATTATGGTGCAGTAAAGTCATCTCCAATTTCAGCTTTCACAGGAGATGGGACAATTACCTTAAACTTTTATGCCTTATTAGTTATATATTAAAGGCCATAAAAGAAATCATTCTGTTAAAACAATAATAGAAGACAACTGGGAGCTTCACAAAAAAAGTGTTCACAATTTAGGATGGTTTGGTTCTACTAATGCAGAAAGGATGGGTGTGTTAAATATTGTTTTGAGTTCAACAGTGGCCATGTCTGCTATTTCTACATGGTTATTTTATCTCACAGAAATTGATTAACTGAAATGTTAGTTTTCTGCCAATTGATACAATAATGAATCATTATGTTAATAATAATTATTTTGGTTTATTGCAGATGGTTCAAAAGATCTTGTAAATGGTAATACTGGAGCTACATTTTTTTATCAAATATTAATGTCCAGGAAAAGAAAAAGCTCTCTAAATCATCTTTCTGGGTTTTCCACAGAAACAATAGCTATTATTAAAGCATTACAGTGGGTTGAACATTCGGACAGAGTAGAAATATGTTTGAATTTATTATCAGCACTAATGAGTATTGAGTCAAGCTGTTCTGAGGTTGATGAGTCATTATTTAGAATACATAATTTAACTGTGTATGTGTGAATTATATTAGTTCCAGCACGTAAAGGTGTGGAAGGAAACAAAATGGTTATTTTCTATCAAAGAAAACTCTTAAAAATAAGAACATTGATTAAACACTTCTACTTAGTAAAGCAGAAGCAAATGGGCTAGATAAATTAAAAATTAATCAAATTTGAACAAGACTAATGGGATAAAGGCTACGAAGGAAGGTATCTTTAAGAAAATCATAAAACATCTGGAATAGTGGGGATTAGAAGAAAAATATCAAAGAAAAGAAATTATTTTTACTAGACTAAGTAAGTACGTGGGGTAGACCATGCTTAGTCATTCATTAAACCTTATTTTTAACAATAAATCTGGATTCTGAAGAAATTGTAATAAATTGGAAATAGCTGAAGACATCCTTATACAGTACACTACAAATGTTTTAGAGAGTCAAATAAACAACTTAAGGAAACTTTAAATTCATTGGGAGTGCAACATTTCACAATAGGTAATTTATTAAGCTATGACAGTAATGGTTCTCAAATTTTTCAATCTTTACATATATGGACACATTGGAAGCAGTTTTAGAAAAGAAGATTGTGGCAAAATTAGATGCCATCAGAAAAAACTTTCCTCTATTCCCACCAGGTGGTGCTTTCTTGGAGCACTTTTAACCAAAGGCGAAGTCCACTACAGTGAGCTCAGAAGCACTTCTGAAGATCTTTTCTGCCCACAGCTATCAGACAATGCAATGGTTCCTGCTGAAATCTTCATTTCATAAGAGTTTAATATGGTTTTACATTTAACGGGGCTGTTTATTTTAATCCACTAACGTGAAAAATGAAGGTTTTTATTCTTCCCACAAATATTGCATCACACTCTAGTCCAGCTGGTGGTGGTAATGCACCTAAGTGGGTCTGCCAACTGTCATAATAATAAAGATGAAGAACTACCATTGTATATGAAATGAAAAAGTTTGAAAGCATTTCATTCTTGCAGGCAGGATTTACTAAAAGTATATTCTATTCTGTATGGGCTTGTAAGATTGGAAATAGACATTCAATTTTGCTGGTTCCCATTTCATGAGTTGGGGAGCATGGAAATGACCAAGCTGATGCAATTGAAAAAAAAACATTTAAAAGATTTGGAAGTGGATGTATAGCAGTTGACTTAGGTAAAGGAGAAGCAAAAGCTATAATTAAGAAGGTAGAAATTAGGCAATGGCAGTAGGTGTGGGACAGACACTTATAAGGTGGTATTATAGGCAATGTAAATCGGTTCAGACTAGAAGATCCAGACAGGAGGAAGTGTGGATGGCATAACTCAGATTTGGTCACACTAGTTTAAATTAAAATTGGTATGTGCAAAAAGTATATGGTTCCAGAACCTGTTGAATATATGATAATGTAATGTAGTAAATATTCTGTAGAGTGTGGAAAGATGTTTAGGAAAATAATACTAAGTTCAGCTGATGATATTTGGGACATTAATAGAAGTAAGGTAGGTAAAAGCGAAATTGTGTGCAGCATAAGAATTTTTAATTACCATGGGGTTAAATGGAACAGCCTGATGCAGCCAACTTTATCTGGCTGCAAGTTGAAGACTTGACCTTCCACGCCCCCATCCTTCCAAGCCACACCCCCAGCATTCACATACCTTCTCTATCACATCGTTTTCATTGCAAAACTAGTAACGTTGGTTTACCCTGTAACCCTAAAAGATATTAATATGCCTTTCTCTGATCAAGAGGCAAGAATCCGAGTTTCTGTTTATATTATTATCGTATTTCCTTTTAGAAAAAAAAAAAACAGTTTTATAACATATGATTCAGGATTCGAGAGTTAAAAGAAGGACATAACATATTATTTAGATTAAGGAAACACCATACTAAATATGAATGTAGTTGCTTTAACTTCTATTATAGTGAATTCTCTCATTCAAAATATTTTAAATGATTTTTACATTATTTCAGGAACTTCGTTCAATAAAGGGGAAAGTTCCATTAATGACATTAATTTATTATGTTATAAAATAAATGATGATCAACAGGCATGAAAATGAAGGCCTAAACGTTTGAGTTTTCTGAAAAAGGAAAAAAAAAAAACAGTTTTAAAATTGTTTGTATTGAACAATGTTTGAAATGTTCCAGCTTACATGGGGACCTTTATCCTCCATTGTCTGTCTTGTGTTTTTTTTAATTTTGTTCAATGCTGCAATTATAATGTTGATAAATTTCAAGTGGAGTTGTTAAACTTTCAAACGTTTCCTGGTTTTTAATTTTAATGCTTAATTGTTCTCCCTGGGACCCTAACTTATAAGTATGTACTTATCAAAAAAGTGAGGCAAATCTCTTAAATTCCTTAATAGATATCATCGCTTGTTTTTCTAAAGAAATGTAAAAATTTGCATTATTGAAAGTTGCACCCGTGCAGTGCCTTACTTCCATAGACTGTCTTTCATTTGTTTTGGAACTGAACAAACACAATGATTCAGATTTTAAATATAACTTTAAAATTGTTTGTTTGGGTTGATGCAATAATTTCAAATGTGATTTTTTTTTAGATTTTTAATCACCACATACAATTTCTTGTATTCTCACACACCCCAACTTACTCTCCAAATGGGAATATATTTTTTTGTAAATAAGATTAACGTTATTAGGTCATTGGTCACACTGCCTGCTCAGGATTAATCTCTTCCCATTGTGTGTTCAGCTGTCTTTGACCCCTTTGAGCCTGTATCATTGTCTCTGTTGTCTGATTTGGTGCAATGCCTGAATCCTATACATTGGCCCCTGGACAGTGGGTCCTCTTGATTAGTTAAAGGGTTTTTTGATTCTGACGGACCAAGTATTGTTACTTTAATAAAAGCTAGCTTGATTTCTGGTTGTGTTCCTGCTACCTTCAGACATACTCTGGTGCAGAAACTTATTAAAAATGAAAATCTGGACCCTCTACTGTGTCCAATTTCAGGCCAATTTCTAAACTGCCTTTTTTATCTAAAGTCTTAGAAAAAGTTGTCCTAACTCAAACATTTCTGGATGAAAACAGTATTCTGGAAAAATTCCAATCCAGATACAAATCTTCTTACAGCAGTGAAACATCCTTGTTAAAGGTTTAAAATGACCTCTTCCCAACTACTAATGCTGGCGATTCTGCCATTCTTGTACTGCTAGATCTTAGCTCAGCTTTTGATGTTGTGGATCTTATGATTCTTATATCCAACCTTTAACAGTATGTAGGCATCCAAGGTAATGCTTAAACCATTTAAGGGCAAAAGGAGCTTTTCTATTCATTTAGGTGAGTTCTCATCCTTTGTAGCTCCTCTTACTTGTGGGGTTCCACAGGGTTCCATCCTTGGACCATTTCCCTTTTTGATATGCATGTTACCTTTAGGCTCCATTTCTAACACTATATGGGTCTTTTGAGTAGACAAGGCACTATTTAACCAGGTCAGAAAGCCAGTCCATCCCCACCTTTCTTTACAGTGGAAATTTTGAAGGTTGACAAAGATTAAAACAAAATATAACAACCTAATTGGTAGAACAGCAGCAAGTGATGGGAACTTTTTTTTTACCCCAAGATCAAGATATGAGAGCATATCCTTCATGCAGTCAAAAGTAAATAAGAAGGAGGACATGACTTCTTCAATATTTTCAAAGTCTCTCCTTTGGCCTAATTTTCCCACTTGTGTGTGTTACTTCATCCTCGTCCATATCCAGAAGTCTTGACCTGAGTTCTGTCCCAACAAGTCGGTCACAAGCAGTCAGGGTGTTTTTGATCAATGAAGACTTTTTTGTGAAAAAGAAAACAATACAGAGTGTGAAGTATTTTATTAGGAATAGCAACACATTAGGGTGGCACGGTGTCGCAGTGGGTAGCGCCCCTGCCTCGCAGTTAGGAGACCCAGGTGTGCTTCACGGGTCCTCCCTGCGTGGAGTTTGCATGTTCTCAACGTGTCTGTGTGGGTTTCCTCTGGGTTCCTCCCACAGTCCAAAGACAAGCCGGTTAGGTGGATTGGCAATCCTAAATTGTCCTTGGTGTGTGTGTGTGTGTGTGTGCCCTGCCCTGGGTTTGTTTGGATAATGGATGGATAGAAAAACATTAACTCCACTTTTACTCAAAGTACGGTAAAATTGGCATATGAAATAAACACACCAATATGACCAAAGCTTGTCATAAGAATGCTTAGCTCGATTGGTTTCTCTGGCTTTTTGCCTCTGCTGTACTCCCTGTATTCATGAGGTAGAGCAAAAAAGAAAAAATAAACTCCAGTGTGCAACCATAGTAGTTCATCTCCAAGGGAATGTCATGTCTAGTTAGAAACCATTCAGAAAATGCACAAATAATTAAAAATGACTAAGTGCTCTGAAGTGAAAAAAGCATACATTTTTATTTACTAATACATTGCTGTAAGACCCATTTCAATCTGTACATCTACAGGAATTGTACTTAAGTGAGTACCTGAAAGACAAAAATAGCCCAATTACCACAATATAGTCACTTGTGAAGGCCAGATGTTAATTGTTCCCAATTTAGTAAGTATACTTTAAAACTACTAAAACATTCACCTAAACATATTGCAATAGAAATTCTACATGTAAAAGGTTATAGATAATTTAAAGTGTTTACCTGAATCAAACAATCACTCCTTTCTAGATTGATTGATGACTGAATGATATTGAAAAGGAAAAAGAGAATCCTCACCTTTAAAAGATTTCCTGTGTTTAAGCCGGTAAGAATCATTTCACTGCACACAGTACCTGACAGGGCTGTGCCTTTGTGCGAACTACATTTTCCATGCTACAAAGCAATACTGATTATTAAATATTATGCAGCATTTCAATAATTTTAATACATTGCAATTTGCTAACAACTACACATAATCATAAATATGCTGACCTGCAAATTCAGTTAATGCTACCTAATGCCACAGATGAAAGTGATCTTTGAAGAGCAAGGAAAACAGTCAAAATGTTACACTCCAAATAAGGAAAGCCTATGAAGCCATTCATTGCCTAAATTTTAAGAACAGTAAACTAAATTTGATACTATTCTTTGTACTGGCATAAATAATTCAGTCAACATTTTCAAAAATACATGCATTTTATATAACAGTTTGGGTATTTATAGGTGAAAACACCTGACTTTCTACTGTATTCCAGTTCAATAGTCTCATACCACATTATACTTTTGCAAAATATATTTTACATTATCACATATGGAGTAAGCATACACAATATCAAGCCCTTGAGAAATGTGTGAGTGAGTAAGAAGAGGAGAGATAGTCATCATATGCTTCAGTAATGGAAAAGAAGGAGCAGAGAGAGAAAGGTCCTTGCTATTCCCTATTTTGTCTGGAATTACTGGAAGCAGAAATAACTGCCATTTAATAAATCAGGTAAAGCACACAAACCCCATGTTTAAGACCAGTATTCTCTGCCCCCATAATGCCATTGACACGACGCAGGGCTGAAGGAAGACACAACTCAGTGAAGGCCTCAATGGAGGCCTGGTTTGTGACCTGTTAGTCAAAGAGTTTTTGTGAAGTTCTAATATATAAAATAAGTGTCAGAACCTTTTAAACTGAGAATTAGGAAGCACTACCTGTGGTACACAGAATGTCCTTCTTCTTGTGTGGAAAATGAAGACCGATATCTTGGCTGGAAGAAAAAAAAATCAGAAATACTGTAAGATGACAAATTCTGATAACTGTTCTTCCCTTAAAAAAGCTTGCCAGTCAATTGTAGGTAATGTAACTCCACGTTTATGTTCCTAAAAATGTAAGTATTTGTACTATGGTTTTTGTCATATTCTACTAAATATTTTAAAAGAGAAATTGTATTAATAAACAGTCATGAATTAATTAATCAAATTAAAATTAATCAAAGCAAGCTTTTCAAAAGGTGGAAAGGTACACAGTATATTATTTTGTCAAATAAAATCTTGTTGTTAAGGTGGAGATCTAGCTGCACTCAATTGTGTTAAAAGTGTCAATCGATCAAAGTTTACAAGTTCTGAGAGCTTCACATTCCTCCATGAACCACCACTGTCCTTCTGTGGCTTTCTAAGTGGCTGACGACGCCTGCGTAATCTGTTCTTTTATAACAAAATAGACAAGCAAACTCCTGAGCATCGAACACAACTGTAAGTTCCTCTGTGGACTTAATATTTATGTGTCTCTGGTGAATATGAAATAGATATAAAGTTCTTAAAACTGACAAATATGCACAAGAACAAATATTTCACTTTATTTAAATTAAACAAAAAACAACTTCTAAAGCAGTATTTTTGAAGAATGCAGGAGAGGTAAGCATGAGACACTGAATATTGTTTTAAGAGTTTAAACAAACTATACTATCATTGAAAGAATTTTACAAAATAATAAGTAACTAGCTGTTCTTTTCCCCATTATCTAGATTCTAATTTGAACTTTCTTGAACAGGAGGTAATTAAATATTGCTTTAACACTTGACCTTTGTTTGTAGCTACTTGTTAAAATTTTCCGTTATGTACTGTATACAGAACTATGAAAAAAGATCTAAAGTGACCTAAGTGTATTCAAACTTTTCACTAGTAACATTACTATACGAGAAAAAATAGCATATCCACTATTAACTGTGTTTGTCTTAGAAACTTGTGCTCTTTTTCCACTTTTCAGTGGAAAATCACTTTATATTGGCTCAACCTCTCTCACTGTCTTTCTGAAATATATTTTGGTATCTAAAATACCAGGTTACAGAAAGGTTTAGCTTCTGATTAACTAGCATACGTGATATACGGGACAATTATAGGGCAGGGCAATTATAAGTACTTAATCGCGATTACAGATATTTGATTATGAACCGTTACACTTAGCTATGGTCAATTATATTCAACAACGGACAATTACATATAATAATAGTTATTATAAAAAAATCGACAGCTGAACCTGTTTCTACTCCGAATTGAGTATTCCGAAAAGCCCTGTTGCAATACGCTACACAAACGGACCTGCTTGTTGTTTAATACTTTCTAAGAGCGCTTAGTACTTCACGGCACCTGGAAGTCGATTTAACTCACATCTTTAATACACTCTAGTATAATTCGTACCCTACCAAAAAAGTATATTATCCAATATTAATAAAACTTGCAACAAACTCAATGCCATCTTGATTTCAAACTCTGTCTTATTCTTCTTTCCTCAGAAAGCTTTCATAAAGATTTATTCAAAGTCTACCATTCCTTCGAGCGCCGACAAAAACAACGATTGGCGTATCGAAACTGACATCAAAGGGCGTTCCGTGACTGGCGTTAGGGGCGTTGCTGCAACAGAGTGAAGCTGGCATCATACTCCTACAAAGTAGGTGGCGATGTCGCTACCCGATCTGCGGTGCCTACCCGATTTACGCTTTACTATTACGACCCTATCCGATCTGCGTTTTTTTATTTTGCGACATGAGTCCCCATCCGATTTGTCTCGCGCACGCGCTCACTGATTAATTAAAATTCATTTCACGACGCTGCCCGATTTGTTCTGCGCATGTCGAATGTTTTACGACACACGTCATTCGTCAGGTTTGACACTATACTTGCGAGTCATTTTGTGTTGTCGTTTAACTCCGTCTGTAAGTGGACTTTTTACTGGAAAAGGTGGCAACTTTTGAATTTTATAACGTCATGGAAGATGTGTCGCCTGAAAAATTTAACTCCAGTCGAATGAAGAGGGAGCTAAATGAAATGCGACGTGTGTTTGTGAACTTTATAATGGCCATCTACAGCTTTTTGTAAGTACATTACTTTTAGTTAAACCACTTCGTAATCTCGTGGTTTAATCGTACAAATCCCAGCATTTTCCGTGTTTGGGTTAATGGATTAATAGATGTATGTCATTTATTTCGTAACACACTATTAGCATTTGGTGATGTGTTTCTTTTAACATTTGTCCACATTTTTTATATTAAAGAGCGAACGGCGTGCTAATAATAAAAAAAAAACAATGTAATCGTGGTGTCGAAGTAGGAATAGAATAGAGAGCACGTCTGACACTCGGTGGGTGTAAAGTGTGCCCTCAAAAGCCATCGGTATTTTTTTATTATGTTGATATCAGATTACATCAATGCAACAGTTTTTACATAATAACGTTAACAAATTATAATGATGAAGGCTAAATTACATACAAGAGTAGCAACAACTAAGTTATTACAAGAAAGCAGGATGCGGATAATAGCATTACAAATTGTTAATGGATTTCTTTAACCTTATTTAGTAGAAAAAAATTCCATGGTTGAAAACAGGCAATTTTACAATTTATATCCAAAGCCATCAGAGAAGTGTGGTGTGCGTCTGATGTGGCACAATGACAGGCTGGACACCTGTTGTTGTCACGTGTTATAAGCTTATAGAAGTTCACATACATACATACATACATACATACATTTAACTGAATATAACGGAGGAGCCTTGCTCCTTAGAGAGAACTTATTTCTTATTGCTGCAGGTAGAAAAACAATGCCACTTTATTGTATTTTTTCTCTTGATCCTATAGGATGCCTGGTGATAACCAGCCTTCCGTGTGGCTGAACAGATGCCAGTGTACCCTAATTCTGAGACACAACTGGATGTTTTTTCTTCTGTTTTTAAGATTTTCAGTTTGAGATGATGTGCAGTTGATGTTAGATTTGCTATTTCTACAGGTAAGACTACTGAGGCTTCCAGTTTCAGTAGTAATTTGTGCACAATTCCTACAAAGCCTCCCCATATTTATTACTTGATTGGTAATATTTTGCTGCCTTAAATACTGTACTGTATGTCTGCTCACTCTGTCCAGTAACTAACACGGCTTTTTAACTTTAGACAGAAAGCCTCAGAGTGTGAATCCTCACAAACACAGAGACTGAGGTGCATCAGTACCAGCAGTCACTAAACAGAGATATTGTTCAGTTTTGCAAAATAACATTTATGTTCTTAAGTTACTGTGCTTTGTTGTTGGATTTTGAAAGAACTGAGACTTAATTTTAAATTAATGCAAAACAAAGATGTTTTCATGTAAGTACTGACACCTGAGCACATCACATTAGAAGTTCAGATATACAGAGATTGTAACACAATGTGTACTGTATGTGTAATGTAAAAGGAAAAAAAATGATGTTACATACAATGACAGTTAAGTTGGGGTTCTTTCAAAATCCAACAAAAAAACACAATTAAGAATAATATTATTAGTTAGACTTTACTCTAAGCAGACCTTTATCTATTGTGATGGTTTACTTTGGTAATAATTGATCTACAGGTGAACCAAGAAAGGAGGCAGAATAAGAAGTAAGAGTACATTTTATTAATGTTTGAACTCCCTGAGTGAATATCTACTGTGTTTATGTTTTTAACAGTTACGGTGAAGTAGAAGAGTCCGGTCGTGTTATGGGGCAGCAGTCAAAGAAGAAGGGAGGAGAGATGTGTGCCATGTTGAAGTAGCGGCTGGCCCTCCTGACACTTCTAGAGTCCTCCATCTCAATCTCTGCTCTGATCTGCTGTGCCTTTGCCAAGTGATCACGAGGTATTGGCCTTTTTGTCTCAGTCTCATTACACTGGCTGTCTGTCTCACTTAGAATTGATTTTAAGGTTCTATTAAATAATTAGAAGGCTTTGAGTATTTTAGACCCTGCCTGTTTTTTCGAGTGTCTGCTCCCAATATTTCTTTTCTCAAACGTTACTTTGCTTTTTATTCCAAGATCAACCATTAAAACCAGCAGCTTTCTTTACTTGTACAACAAAATCTGGAGTGCTTTGCCAATAGAGAAGTGCCAGGCTACAAATGTCAAGCATTTCAAAAAACTTCAACAAGCCCACTTTTCTAATTTGCCTTTTTCTTAGTTACTTGCATTGGTTGTAATAGATTAGAAATGTTACTGTGTACAATTTATAAGCTCTGTACTGGGCATTAACCTCTGCTGTGTTTCTCTGTTGTCTGTTTCTAGTTTATTGCAATGGTGCCCCGCGTCTCCACCGTCTGTTAAATCAACTCCAACTGCCTGTGACGGAAGAAAAGTTCACAAGACATCCTGAAATGGAAGTGTGATTGGAGTGAGACGGCCACAATCATGTATGCTGGGATGTGCAGAGGGGGCTGTGCGGGCTTTGGCTTGGGACCCCCAGAGGTTTATTATCTCCAGTGTCCTTGAAGGCTGTAAGTTTGTCTTTGTCCCCAGCAATTTGACCAGGCAGTGTATTTATTACAAAGGACAAGGACTCCTCCATTTGCTTCTCATTTACTTTTATAATACCTTCAGTTTTCTTTGTAACTGTATATTTTTGTAGAGCAATTTGAGCTGCACTTGTAAGCAAAGGTGATATAAAAAATATTTTTAGTGAACAAATGTAAAGGGACAGATCAGGATAAATGTCAGTTTAAATATAACACATTTTTATGGAATATTACTGGATAATAACTCTTTGACTCTGAGTAGCATCTTGTTCATAAAGCTAAAATAGCATTTTTCCTTTTTTGACAGATTTAGTGATTAACTTTTATTGTGTTCAAAACCTTGGCTAACATTTTTTTTAAATACTAAGGTAAAAATCTGTAAATATATTTGTGTTCTCCTTCCCTAATAATTTTTAACACCTCTCCTTGTTGGCCATTTTCATTGTAGTTGTGTTCTAGTTAAATGCATTTACCATTTATACATCTTTATGATTACTATTATCTATTATTTTCTACTCATAATATACATATAAATATGGGTGTGTATATATATATTTTTTTTTTTTGAGAAACATTGTTCACAGATCTTTCACTTTTATTTTTAAAAATACCATTTATTTCTTCAATAAAAAAATGTATGAATAAGTGTATTGTATTTCCTTTTTCAAAGTTATAAAAATGAACTGGCTCTGTGTCAATATGGGTGAATAAAACCATTGACATGAGATGAGGAGTCTGCACAAAAACAGCGCTGTGTTATGTTGATTAAACTTGTAAGAAAGAATATCACTGTCCACATGGTGTTCATCATAAACTGAACTACTTTATGCTGTTTAAATTCTGCTCAGTTAGTGGAGAATATTTTATTTTACAGCTGTTAAATTCAGTACAGTTTTATTATATTAATAGGTAAGTTGGTTTCTCGGTGGGTTTTACAGAGACACCTTGAAATAACATTAAAAACACATCATTAAGAACAAATGAATTACAAATATGAACTATAGCAGCAAGCACTTACTGTAAAAAATAAAGGATCAAATAGATTGATTCAAGTGATAACAGAGCACTTCCTTAATTTAAATCTGTGGATATAAAGTTAAACTTCTCTGTAAGATTAATAGCCATTGGAATAAATGAGGATTTTAACTGGTGGCTTTATACTCATCATTTCTTCAGCATCTGACCTGATTGCACAACTGAGAACGAATTAAAGAATTTAACAAGTGGACAGTCACAGTTAATACTAAGGGGGACTGTCAGCACAATGCCATGCAACACAGTGTTAAATCTTTTCTTTTTTTTGAAAAAGGATCATGTATCCAACCAGTTTTATAGAAATATATTAGGTTTTGTAAACCTGATGCTTTAAGACAAATGGCAATTTTATTAATAATAATTGACGTCTAAGGATATTTTTTAACAAACACAATTTGCTCATAAGAGGGAAATTGCAACAATAGATCAAAACGGAAAAGAAACTTTATATGATTTATTACGTGAGTGGGAAAATAAAAACACTACATACTTTATATATATATATATATATATATATATAGTACCTGCTAAATAATACAAAGAGTACACAGCATGTGTTTCGCCGTAATTGGGTCTCATCAGGTGTGCACAGCTAAGCTTCTTCTTACGGCGATCGAACATTGGTCATCAACGTTACGCCACAAAGGCTGCTTCGTTTATTTTGCAGGATGAATATTTTTATTATGGTCAACTAATGTGGAACTAAAATGAATAAACCGTAATGTCAAGTTGTACTGCGTGCACAGTTCTGATCGGGCCGTGTCGTAAAGTGGATTTTTTTGTTTTTAATGTTTTTTTCATTAAGCGCATGCGGTGTGTCACTACCTGGTTCCCGTTGCCGGCCCAATCTGCGTGCGCGTGCGTATTGAAGACTTTACAGCATGTTAGGCTTTCAATACGCCTGCGCACGCAAATCGGGTAGGCACGCAGATCGGGTAGCGACATCCACTATTGCATCAAAGAAGAAATAGAAATACCGCGAGACAACGCGGCGACCATATTAAAAACCGGAAGATAACTGGGTAACGCCGGGCAGATAAGAAGCAAAGAAAACTAAAATAAATAAAGAACACAAACATATGGAGACACGGCATGAAAAAAGTTAAGCCTTTTTTTTCCTCTGACGGCACAAAAATGAATAATACCCGGTCAACATTTTCAACTTTTGGAGGAGCAGCTCCCAGAGAACCGGCTGGCAACCAGGTTTCTTCTGAATTAACAGTCAGTGAAGCCCGTGAACTGCTTTACAACGCAGCTTTATTACTTTCGGAATTGAATCAAATATGCCTGCTTTTAAAGCAGGACGTTGAGAGCGAAAAAGGCTGGCCTGAGTTATTTGCCAAGGCAATGATCGTTAAAAAACAACTTCAGGAAAAATTACACCGTTTGGAGGATCCACATATTTTGGAGAAAGTGAAAAAAAAGCTAACATCGGTCGGAAAGAAGAGAGAAAGGGTACGGAGGAAAAAAACAACGCGCCTACTTGAAAAAGAGGAACAGGAATTTAGGATGGCTGAGATAGACGAAAGAATTAACAAGTGGAGAAATCAGCGGGTTCAGATTGTTGAGGAGAAAAAACGGGTAAAGTTTCTTCAGACTATGTTAATGTTTGTCATACTGTCAATGTCTTGACCTATTTTATATACTGAAGTTCATTTGATAACATTGTTATATTATGTTTTTTGAACAAAATAATACTGCATTTCTGTCACCACCAGAATGCTGTTGAATTATTTTATTACTTTTGTTTCAAGTCAACTCCCCCATCCCCCCCTTACTTACGGGACGTCATTCTTGACAAGCATGTACTCGAGTTAAACAACTAAGTTTTAAGTTGTTTGAATTTATTATGCTCAACTCTGTGCTCGCCTTTAATGCAAAAATGGAACAGCCAGTGTGCTGGATTTGAGGATTATACTTGTGAACAGTTATGACCGTGGGAAAGGTACTTTATAAATAAAATGTGTTATCGAAACCACTGAGCCTTACTTCATAGTGAAGAGGATTTTCAGTACAAATTCAAAGAGTTAGGTGCCAGGCCAAGAAGCTAATAGTCTTCACTGAAGTTCTGCCTGTGCCAGTCCAGGGAAGATTAAGGAGAGGAGCAGGGTAAAAGAATATAGGTTTATGGGGCATCGGGACTCTTTTTGGAACAGGTGGGACCTGTTCGCCGCGACAAGCTACATCTGAACTGGAGGGACACCAGTGTGTTGGGGAGGCATATGAGTTGGCTAGTTGAGAATTGTTTAAACTAGGGAACGAGGGGGCAGGGAGTTTAGGACAGGCTAGGTTTAGAAATTTTACGTGGAGGAACAGACAACGGTGTAAAAATAAAAATGCGTAATAATGTAAATTCTCACCAAACATTTTAAATTTAGAAGGCATAACACATTCACTCAGTGCTCACTCTCACTTCAACAGTCAGGAGCACACCAAACTAAATGTCTGAGGTTTAAATAGGGCAAGCCTCATTCAACATGCAGAGTAACGATCTACTAATTATGTGCACCTGGTGTGATATACCTGTGTGAGATCTGAGCCAATTTAAGAGGGAATACATGTGAGGGTGTCCTATCTTTTTCCTCAGTTAGAATAGGCATTTTTGTAGAATGACATTTACAGAAGATCTTGAAAAGACTTTTCTTCAGTTTTCTTTGTTTAGTTGGATTACTTTAATCTCTCTGTATTGTTGAAACGGAGATGAAATAACCATTTATTAAAAATGTTACAAAAAACCACATGCTTTCAAAGGGTGTCCTAATGTTTTCACATGACTGTAACTACATTTGAAATTAATATGGAATTAAATAAAAAACTCTACAGGATGGTCCAGATCTAATTATGCAATTTTCGTTATGCTATAATTATATAATGCTATGCTAAGTTTAGGGTGGGTAAGTCGTAGGGTGTATGAGAGCATGAGGGCAACCATTAAGAAGGATATAAGGGAGGCTAAAAGACAGAGGAATATAGCAGATTAGGCAAAAGACGACACTAAGAGATTCTTTCAGTATTTTAGTAGTAAAAGAACAGTTAAGGGGGAGGTTAAGTGCATCAGAAATAGTAAAGGAGAATTAAAAGACACAGACAGCGAAATACTGGACACTCTAAATTTGCATATTTCTGAGGTCTTCACATATGAGAAAGTGGATAACCTCCCAGTGGTAAATGGAACTGCTAAGGACGTACTGAAGGATTTGGAAATTGTAGAGGGAGAAGTATTGAATAGGTTGAAATCAAACAAACCACCAGGACCAGATATTTATCCTCAAGGTCTTAAGGAGGCTAGCGAGAGCATATATAATCCCTTGACGCACATTTTTAGAAAGTCACTGTGCACTAAGGAGATTTCGAAGGACAGGAAAATGGTAAAATATTTCTATTTTTTTCTTCAGAATTCTACACACAACACCCCATAATGACAACGTGAAAAAGTTTACTTGAGGTTTTGAAAATTTATTAAAAATAAAAAACTGAGAAATCACATGTACATAAGTATTCACAGCCTTTGCTCAATACTTTGTCGATGCACCTTTGGCACCAATTACAGCCTCAACTCTTTTTGAATATGATGCCACAAGCTTGACACACCTATCCTTGGCCAGTTTCGCCCATTCCTCTTTGCAGCACCTCTCAAGCTCCACCAGGTTGGATGGGAAGCGTCGGTACACAGCCATTTTAAGATCTCTCCAGAGATGTTCAATCGGATTCAAGTCTTGGCTCTGGCTGGGCCACTCAAGGACATTCACAGAGTTGTCCTGAAGCCTCTCCTTTGATATCTTGGCTGTGTGCTTAGGGTCGTTGTCCTGCTGAAAGATGAACCATCACCCCAGTTTGCTCTGGAGCAGGTTAACATCCGGCATGTCTCTGTACATTGCTGCAGTCATCTTTCCCTTTATCATGACTAGTCTCCCAGTTCCTGTCGCTGAAAAACATCCCCACAGCATGATGCTGCCACCACCATGCTTCACTGTAGGGATGGCATTGGCCTGGTGATGAGCGGTGCCTGGTTTCCTCCAAACGTGACGCCTGGCATTCACACCAAAGATTTCAATCTTTGTCTCATCAGACCAGAGAATTTTGTTTCTCATGGTCTGAGAGTCCTTCAGGTGCCTTTTGGCAAACTCCAGGCGGGCTGCCATGTGCCTTTTACTAAGGAGTGACTTCCGTCTGGCCACTCTACTATACAGGCCTGATTGGTGGATTGCTGCAGAGATGGTTGTCCTGGAAGGGTCTCCTCTCTCCACAGAGGACCTCTGGAGCTCTGACAGAGTGACCATCGGGTTCTTGGTCACCTCCCTTACTATGGCCCTTCTCCCCCCATCGCTCAGTTTAGATGGCCGGCCAACTCTAGGAAGAGTCCTGGTGGTTTCGAACTTCTTCCACTTATGGATGATAGAGGTCACTGTGCTCATTGGGACCTTCAAAGCAGCAGAAATTTTTATAGACAGGTGTGTGCCTTTCCAAATCATGTCCAATCAACAGAATTTACCACAGGTGGACTCCAATTAAGCTGCAGAAACATCTCAAGTATGATCAGGGGAAACAGGATGCACCTGAGCTCAATTTTGAGCTTCTGGCAAAGGCTATGCATACTTATGTACATGTGCTTTCTCAATTTTTTTTATTTTTCATATATTTGCAAAAATCTCAAGTAAACTTTTTTCAAGTTGTCATTATGGGGTGGTGTTGTGTGTTGAATTCTGAGGAAAAAAATGAATTTAATCCATTTTGGAATAAGGCTGTAACATAACAAAATGTGGAAAAAGTGATGCTCTGTGAATTCTGCCTGGATGCACTGTAAGCAAAAATTTTGCTATTGGGCTGAAATCAACTTCATCAGAGACCCCTACACTGTGAGCGTGTTGCAGTTTGCGTACCGTTGCAGAATTTGGCATTATAGGCTTTTACTTTTTGGAGGAGGGGGGAGCAATGGTCACCGTCACTTCAGAATGTTACATTGAAATGTTAGAGAGCTTTTTCCGGCCACATCTGGAAGATATGGATGTGGTGGATGCCTAGTTTTGCTTTGACAGATGACATAATTCTTATGTCATAATTCTTTTTAGTGGTTATCGGACATGTGCTAAACGTTTTCACTAGGTTAACATCCAACATGGTGAAGCAGTACAAAAATAAATGACCTCACATGCCTTAAATTGTTTATTTCCCAGTGGCTAATTTTTCTTTCCTGATGTCAAGTCATGTGTTTCTATAATGATGTTGGGAATAACAGCAAATATGTGGATGTCTACCTATTAGGTAACCTAGAAAATGATGTTTCTTTTTGGTTTTTTTTTGCTGGTAGTTGCTGTAGGAGAACATGCATAGCTGCTATTGTTGAGTAAAACGTGGCTGTTGTAGTGACAGAGGGAAGAATGGTGCGTTACTGAAAATGGCAGTACATCGTTATATTACTGTACTGCTTTTTCCTGAACTCAATACACATTTAAAAATTGTGCATCTCTGCCTAGCCAAAAAAAAAGTCCTAAAATACAGGTTACTGATAGGTATGTTTGGGCAGTCAACTAAACTATACATTACTACCACAGCAGTGTGCTTCATATCATCTTTGTGTGTAAGCACACAAATAAGCATTTATTAAGCTTTAATGTAATCAATGTGCAAGAAAAGCTTCATGTAGAGGAATTTGGTATAAAGGAAGAATGGTTAAAAACTATCATCCGTGTTTTTGGTGTTAGTAAGAATGCAGCATAATGTATACTTTTTAATCTTTAAAATGTTAGTGCAGTGGATTAGGGAGACTGTATATTTTAATAACATTATTGTGAAGAAAAAAATAAGACTTGTACAAGAATTTCAAACGTATAGCTTGGGTAACATTGAGTATCATTTTTTATTTTTGATTTTCAAAAAAATATATACATTTTTTGTTATATATTTAAGTAGATATTTGCTATTTTTGTCAACAGGAGCAAGAGCTGAAAGCTGCAGCAGATAGTGTCCTCTCTGAAGTGAGGAAAAAGCAGGTGGATATTAAAAGAATGGTGGATATTCTTAAATCATTGGAGAAGCTTCGCAGACTGAGAAAGGAAGCGGCAAGCAGGAAAGGTAGAGCACAGGGTTATACCTTTTTTTTGGTGTTGCATGTTTGAGGACATTATTAAAAGTCTAGCTGCCTCACAACATACGTTTATTTTACAACTATTATATACAATAAGTGTACACAACCCCCAAACTCCCCCAGAGTCCAGGCCTCACAATGCTTCTTTCACTCTTCAGGCCGCCTCTACTCCTCCACCAAGACCTTGTCCTCTGCACTCCCGACTTGCCATCGAATGGATGGAGACGGCCCCTTTTATCCCCACCCAGACGTGCTCCAGGTGCCTCCCGATTAGCTTTCGCCGGCACTCCCCAGTGTGGTGGAAGTACTGGCTGCGCACCCGGAAACACTCTGGGTGTTCCTGGTGGTCTTCCCCTACAGCACTTTCGGGTTTGGTGGAAGTGCCGATGGCCAGGGCTCCAAAGGCATTGGGGCACCCCCTGGCGGTGACTACGGGCTCCTATAGGGTTTAGCTTCCAAGCTCAGTTCCCGTGGTCCCCAAAGCCACCAAGGCAGTCTCCCCAACGTGGTCTGGGGGA